>NC_046370.1:10323561-10465382 GCF_011125445.2 Fundulus heteroclitus
ACTGTTTTTATTTGCATACTCTTCAGACTCTGACAGAGCCTGAAGACATCTGCATGTTGGAGATCAGCCGGCAGCCAACCAGCCATCTGCCTGCTAGTGTAAGAATCCACTGTTTATTTCAATGGATATCAGCAAGTGTCAAAATAACTCAATCATCAGCAAATGTTTACAAAGATGGTCCTGTAAAAATGTTTATTGGACATAGTTTGCTTTATTTTTCGCTTTTGTCTTTAATTTTAGATTTTACCTTTTATGCCAAGTGATCTCATTAAAGCTCTATAATATGATATAACTCATAAGAAAGATCAAATTAGATATCTTGTATGACAAAATAATTTTCTGAAACAAAATGTTTATTTGTTATACAATAAAGAAAGGAACATTTTCTTTTAAGATTTAAGATACATTGGTTGAATTAGCCCTTTTAAATTCCAAGAAAGGTCTGTAAATACTTTTGACTTTGCTCTTTTTATTCGATTCACAATAATAATTTATTTAATAATAAGCGAAACCTCATCTAAGACGACATTAACAATCTATTATTTACAATAATTAGGGATGTAGCAACATCGAACAATACACTAATAAAATATTATATCTATTATAATAAATGATATTTTCAGAAACAATTGGCATATAAAGAAATAAGCTATCATATTAAGTGGCGGTCATTTTTCTTCTCGTTTCCCAACCAGTCTAACCAAAGACTCCTTCCAACCAGGTTAATTTGTCTTAAATGTCTGCTGTGTTTATGATTCTTGATAGGAAAACTATTAAAATCTTGCTAGGAAAACATTGCTCTCAATTTCCCACTTGTCACCATCTTCTCATGTTTGTCATGATTTTACAACCAAGCGCATGACAATGAATATGTTTCCCATCAGCAGGAAGTGGTTGCATTAAAAAGAACTGCTTCAGTTTGAAAAAGAAACAAAATCTGATATGGTTAGTTGGACTAACCCTAACCCTAAGTGCATTAAAAGCCTGCTAATACAACAGCTATGTCAATACAATCGCATGCATGTTTAATGTTTCATTTTTAGTTTTAAATGAATTAATCAGATGGCGAACATTTCTACACAGTTATAATTAATATAATGTGACATTGTCATTTATCCTAAGAGGATTTTTTTTATCTTTGAGGTGTCAGTGAACTTTTGCAACCACTTCTACTCCTGAGCTGTTCTTTTTCCTTCTGTTAAACCTCCACCAATCACCTACTCACACATATAATGCAGAGTTAGCCTAACAACATTGTCTAAAATCCTCCGCCTCCCATCTGCTTTCACAGCTGGATAGCATGATGAGGGAGCCTGGACCGAAGACCGTGTCCAAGAACAATTCGTCCATCATCGTCACCTCCATATCCACCCCGTCCATACTGCACAGTCCTCCTGGTTTCCACGGCAGCCTCAAAGTGGCCAAAAGCGTCACTCCCGTTACGAAGGAGCTACTCGACATTGCCAGGCTAGAGACAACGGCGTTACCGTAAACCGTGTGCGGTACCGTGGCACCTTGTCTCCCTGCTAGGGAGGAACCTGTACCAGCATGCCGTTTCATAGTTATGGTGACTCTGGTAACCTTAGCATGCAGAGAAAATGTTTGTGACTGCCCAGGAAATTTAGAGGACGTGTGTTTGCGCTACAGGCATGGGCCAGTTTCCAGTCTTAATATGTAAAGCCCACTGATTGGAAAAGTCACAAAACTCAGCATCTTGCATTTCCAGCTGTTTAATCTCTTTCAAGGAGACCTTGCAGGGTTTTCTGTTCTCCTCTTCTTGCAAGTCTAAGCAGCTCTCTCGCCCGCGCCCAGCTGTTGCTGCAACCTCTTTGTGTTGTATTGTAGTAGGGAAATGAACCTTCACTTTTCTTGGTACAAGCGTCGACTTGGTGACATTTTTCTGGAGGTGAAAAAACACCCGCAGTCATTCATTTAAGTATTACAGCACTGTGAAACTAACCAGAGACCAGGTCTGCTGCTTACATACCAGGACAGATTGCTTAGACCATTGTCCAATTAAACCAAATGCATCATTCTGTGCAAAATGGAGTCTTTCTGTGGAATACAGCTGAATTGACTTATTGAGGGACTCAAATACTTAATTGCTAAAAATCCTCGAGGTGAGATTGCTGACTCTACACATTGTTTTCTCATGCTGTGAATTCTGCCAGTTTATTTATCAGATAGTGATAAATAGATGTGCGAAGACAGTAATGAGATAATCCTAAAGATTTTAAACTGAAAGCAGAAATTCATTAGGGAACCAGATGAAAACCAGAAACAAACAGCTAACAACAATTGCGTTAGTATCACTCGTTTTTTTGTGTTCTGTATTAGTTTAATCTACCAATAGGAAACATGCGGTCCAGACTAATGAAGGCTTATTCAGAGGCATAAAACCAGCTGCAGTCTCAGCACACATCTGCAAATGATAACAGATTGCTTCCTTAAAAACAAGAGTTAAATTAATCAGAGTTAAAACAATAACTAAAATAATTTATGATAAAGCTAATGACGACTACTGACTGTATATCATCATTTGATTAGCTTCTCTTGAATGATTTAAGAATGAGTGCCACTTAGGTTAAAATGCTTAACGCTGCATCGATATCATAATAACTAATATTAGAAATAATATGCCATTAAATTAAATTTTATTTGTAGTGTCTAAAAAATAAACAGCTTAGTGCAACCAACTTCGTCAGCAACACAGCTAGCTCACATGTTCCCCATAACTTGTCATCCTTAGCACTAAAAATGTTTACAGCTGAAAATAGATTTAGTGTTTGTCCAATTGTTTCATTTTCAGGGTCCCTACAGAGTGTTGAACATGCTGAAAAAGTCTCGAATTCCTAAAACTATTTTCTAGGTCCAGATAACTTTGGGATAAAAAGAACAAAGTATGTAAATATTTGATTTTCCAGACTTTTTCTCATCTTCAGATTTGTAAAGGACAAAAGTAAAACACTGCTAATATGACAGGTGTGTGCTCTGATTTGTAACTAAATTACATGGTTTTAACATTTAATCCATCTGTATTTAGATTTTTTAGCTATTGGCTAAATGCACACTAATTCAGACATTAAAACGGGATTTTTTTTTGGACACTTTCTATTTCGGTTTTATTAAAATGCTGAACTAAAACTGATATATCCTGATGCATCTCAGTAATCCAGCTAGAAAAAAAAATTTGTGGGTCCTTTGGATGGGTTGTTCTCAACTGATCGTTGGTGCTTTGATGGCTACTTATTACAATAAGTGACCATCAGAGCACTAATGATCGGTTGGTAGGCTAATGGTCCTCTTTTGCATGTGAGCACTTGTTGAACCACTTTGCAAACGTATTGCTTATAAAGCTGGGTTCACCTGCAGCAATTCAGACTGAAGAAGTCTCCTGGAGAAGAGATTAACTATTTCAACAAAGAAGAACCCATTTTTTATAAGACTGATATGGTTTGTTGTTTCTACAAACAAAAGAAAGGTACTGGAGGTAACTGTGATATCTGAATTTACATTTACTCTGATAAGTTATATCAGAGCCCAGGTTCGGCATTGTGTTGCTTCAATTAATGTACGAACAAAGAGATAAGACCTCTATTCAAGCAGTTCATGGTAAATGTTCTGTCCTTAAATCTCCATACTGTTGTATAAACTGCAGAAAACATTGAAAAGTTTGATTCTGGTAAGGTTTGGACGTTTAAGAAAATGTGTTGCAAACGTGCCTTCAACTCTTCCACTATGTACGTCTGATGGGGAAAACAAATTACACAGTCTGCTGGCTCTGGTATTGTATCAGATCAATATATTCCACTACTTAAGTATGAATAAGGATTTCAGCCTTGATCTTGAGAATATTGAGCATTGTATCAGAATTACTATTGTTGCCATGAGCTCAAGGAAAAGCAGATTTTTAGCAGTGATGGTATACACTCATTTAACAATGTCTATAAGATTACACACTCTAATAAAGGTAAATGTACAGTGAGATTCAATAAATTACAATATTAATTAAAAGTGTATTCATTTTAGTGACTTAATTCACTAAGTGAAACACATCATATAAATTAATTACACACAGACTTTGCTTTCAAGCCTTATTTCTGTTGAATAGGATGTTTTCTGCTTGCAGCAAATATTAATGAGAATATTACATCAGTCCATTAAACAACCATTTCTAATACAGAAATATGAGCTTGATAAAAAGTATGTTTAATACCGTTTAAAGATTATGTTCAAAATGTACTTTTAATCTGGCGAAAGAGCCTCATGGGTTCTAATTGAATCTGACTGTATGATTCTGTGACTTTAAGAGCCTATAAGAGTACTTTCACTCCCATCTCTAAGTAAAACCAATTAGTTTATTATGTTTATATTTATTTTAATTATTTCCTTTTAACTGCCATTATAAAATTGTGGAATTTTTGCTCATTATCATACAACCAGAATTACACGCTGGCCCATGCCTGGTTTGCAGAAAGTTGCTTTATCCTTTAATTTCGTTGTCATAAAAGAGTATTTACCTCAAAGCTGAAAGGAACAAATTTGCCTTAAAAACCACTGGGTCAAGGATTGTTTAAAAATGTTGTATTATTTGAAAAACATGGTGTTATTTAACAAGTGATGTATTTCACCACTGGTTTTGCTCTGAGAGTTATTTTTCCCTGTATATAAGCCGAGTGGTTGTTAAAAGATTGTTCTTGTGGCAGTTTTTTGATAGGAAACACAATTTGGTGAGTAAAACTCACAAAATCTCATCAAATGTTTTGCACATTATGTATGACCTGTACTTTATATGAATTTTCTAGCTATATACCTAACTGCTAAGAATATACCTAACTGCTAAGAAAAACTAAACAATTATTTCCCAAAAGTAATTTATGTCATCAAACCAAACTCTAGTTTTCTTGTTTGTCATAATTCAGAGTCAATTTCAGTTTTACATTTCACTAGTTTGGTATATATAAGTATGTACTTTAAATACATTGTTAGGTGTCATTTAACTACAGAGTTCAAATGTTATCAGACGTTAGAGCAAGAATCATACATGCAAACAACCATAGTGAGAATAATATATATCTATAATTTTATATTGGAGAACTACAATAAAATGTCTAATGTAAATGTGTATAGACAATATAAAAACTTTGCTGTTGTGAAATGGTACATTAATAATGGGAAAAAAGTTCCATTATTGAAACAAATAAAAATTAAACATAAAATTTCCTTTATTTATAATAAAATCTGAAATAGTGGTAAAATGTAGATTAAAAATAATATTATCTGCATTAGTGTTAAATTAAAAGCTTAATAGAACAAAGCAAATATAAAATAAGTTACATTTTTAACACATAAATGAAATTTTGTTCAAATAAATAAAATAAGAAAAAGATTAAATAGGACAGAATTACTGAAATTCAAGTAAAAGCCAGTCTTTCAATGGCAATTTGTTTGACTGACTGTGGCCTGTCTTCTCAAACCCCCAGCCGGCCTGGTTCTGCTGAGGGTTTCTTCCTGTTAAAGGGGAGTTTTCCTTCCTGCTGTCGCCGCATGCATTCTCAGTTTAATAGACTGCTGCAAAGTCAATGATACAACGCAAGCAACTGCCCACTGTCACTATGTGCTAGTCCCTGAAGAGGGAATGTAGCAAAGTCAATGACCCTATGTGATCGGCTGGACTTCCTTATCCAGAAAACTACTTACCATGTTTAATAATAAACAAGTTGACTGGATTGTTTGGTAAATAAGTTTGAATTTTATGTAACTGACTTTTAAACTATTTCTGTAATTGGACTGGACTAATGTTTGTTTTTTTGCAAAGTGCCTCAAGACTACTTTTGTTTTGAATCAGTAATATATAAATAACTGAATTGTTTTTTATTACTCTGCTTTGTCAAACAAAATGAGAACCTTCTAACAATTATCTACTCTGGCAGGGAATTACATAACCTATCATGGTGTTTGGTGGCACTGACCTACACAGTCAATATTCTTTAAAGCATGAGGATACATTTGGCAACATTGAAATATGAAAATGTCAGTGTCCCAATAGCTTTAGATAGCAAACTTTAATCTAAAGCTATTTGCTGGAGGATTAAGGCCTTAAAACTCCATGGGGTATTAAAAACTTTTTTTTTTATATATACACTTTTTGTGCATAAGTTCCAGGATGTAAAATCTGTTGACAATCCACAGTGACTAAAATGTAAAAGCATAAAATAAATATAAACTATTGTTCCCATTTCAGCCAATTATTTCTAAAGACATCATGTCGCCCGGGTCAGACTTGAGAGCATCCTGAAAACGACTCAGTACTGTATATTTTGCCTTCTCTGTGAGACCAAACTTGTGTTATAACCTAATAGTAAAAATGATAGTTTCCAGATTAATAGAAATCTTTTCATAATTCAGTTTAGGATCACTATTTTAAAGCTTTTTGTCCACTTGTATATATTACAGGTCCGGTTGGGATTTCTATGATTGCTGCATCATTGACTATGATTGTACTGTGACTGTTTTCTTGATACCTCAAAATAAAATCAGACACAATGCTAACACAAATATAGTGAAACGATGATCAAAATGTAATGCCACCTGTTATTCTTTTAAGAATTTTATCAGTAAATCTGTGAAAATGACTTATTATGAACATTATCGGTAAACTGTTCTCGTGTGGACAAATTAGGTATGAATATTTTAGATGTATTGGATTTAAATTCTGCTTTATTGAAGTGATGGTGTCTGTGCGTTTATTTCTTTGTACAAAATGTTTGTGCTGTTTCTATTTATTTTTCTATAAAAGCAATGATGCCAAATTCTACAGCGTTGTTGGAGTCTTTGTGTGTTCATGGGACTTTGTTAATCTTTAAGACTCATTCATATTATATGCATTTTTCACAAAAGTAGCTCATATCAGTGGTTTCTGACATGAGCCGTATGGGCAATTGCCCAGGGCAGCATTAGAAAGGGGTGGGCCATAAGTAACATATAAAAAGATTGTACTTTTTTGCTGAGAATATGCATTTTAGCAAGAAACGCCATAAGAGATGAACATTGGTTTTAAAGCAGAATAATATATATTTAGTTCTGGTGTGGTGGAAGCAAAATAATTGCTGTATAGATATGAATATATATATATATATATATATATATATATATATATATATATATATATATATATATATATATATATATATATACATATATATATATATAGATAGATAGATAGATAGATAGATAGATAGATAGATAGATAGATAGATAGATAGATAGATAGATTTTTTATTCAAATCAGTGGGTTTCTGGGAAAACGTCTGACTGTATTAAAGAAGTAGAGGTCCAATATGTATCAGAAATGATACATGGTGTAATAGAAAAGGAATAGTGCAGGACTAGAGTGTTTAACTAATCAGTTAGTGCAGAAGGACCCACATACAGTAGTACAATTCATTTTCCCTGATGGAAGGAGTTTAACATATTATGAAAAGGTGTTGCAAAAATTTTTTCCCCTACTGAGAACTTGCAGAAGAGTTGAAAATGAAAAGCACAAGAAATCAAATTTGTAACATCACACCTGTGCACAACCTTTGATTTTAAACATGTGGGCGCAGGGGACAGGTCCCCTGACATATCTGGATTTGACATTTAGAAAAGGGTAGGCGCAACCACCTATTAAACAATCTGTGCGATTTTTCTTCAAGTGTGGTTGACTGCTAATTAAACCGCTCGCTTCATATGACACACACACACACACACACACACACACACACACACACACACACACACACCCAGAGAGCTATGGAGAGCAGGCGGTCACAACAGCCCAGTGGGTGTGTTTCCAGAGGGTCAGCTTCAGGGTAGTTTGTTGTTTCCTCTCAAGCAGATTTAAACCCCAAGCTGCAGAAAACATTGACGCAAAAAAAACCCCAACCTGATTACAGATAATAAGGTGCTGGCAGTACAGAGCGATAGCACTAAGAGAGAGAGGGAGAAAGAATGTGTTGCAGTAAGAGGGGTCTATATTAGCGATGTGAATCGGGCAGTGAAGCATTCTGGGGCTTCGTGTTACAGACCTTATACGGGGCCAGGGGCCCCCATGTCTCTGTTGCTCTTTGCTATTCTTAGTCTGTGCGTCCCTCAACCTCACCAACCCTGCAGGCAGGAAATTCTTCTCCATCTCGCATGTTTGTTAAAAAGCAACGTTTAAAGCTTTCAATCCTCACAGACTTTGTGTTTCTCGATTGTTTTTGGGTTTCAGGGTCAGACTGAAGTTGGCTTGCGCTGTGGCTCAGCCTCCTGTTTCTGTGTGTGTGTGTTTGTTTGTATGCGTGCCCCTGTGTGTGTATGTGTGTGTCCACTTTGTGTGTTTCTGAGGTTCCACAGCACCTGACCCACCCACGTACCAACCCACCCCACCCCACCCCACCTCCAACCCCACCACCGCCGCCGCCCACCCGTGGTGTTTGTCCTGTGAGCTGGACACCGACGAGGAGGACCGGCTGTGAAGCCAGTAACCGACGGCAGAGGAGCACTGAAGACAGGGGCAAAAAAAAAGGATAAGCAGCAGCAAGGCATAAGGGGGAGAAAGTTCAACCGACAGAAGGAGTTGTTAGCAGGAGGCGTGCTGACATTAAACAGAAGATGAGTACGTACACAGTGACTCTGAATGGCCCGGCTCCGTACGGCTTCAGACTACAGGGAGGAAAGGACTTCAACATGCCCCTCACCATCTCCAGGGTAAGAAAGGGAGACTGGTTGAGGTTTGCAGAAAAGAGTTTGAAATGACAAGAAAGCAACAAGCAGCGTGCTATTGATTCTGAGCTGAAGCTAAATTCCTTTCATTTTGGATGCACACAAAATATCCTTGTTAAGTTTTAAAACTTTTTTTAGGTTCATTTTGGTCTTAACGTGTTTTTGGTGAATTAGTTTTGATTGAAAACAGGTCAGGTCTACCTATTAAATCTAAAGTATGCAGAACGTAACCTGGACCACAGTCTGTTTTTGCAAATCAAAAGTTTGCCCTCATTTAATCTCCTGCAACTCACTTTGATGCACGTTCCGTCTCAAAGCAGGTGCACCGTGCATGCAGAAAGGTGTGCGTGTTAAGGAGGAGCTGGCAATCAGAGATTATGTAATGTTACCATATGGGATGATGGTAGGGAGGCTCCGATGTAATCTCAGGAGAGACTTCCAAAATAGAGCAGCACTGGGGAAAAGTCAGGACTGGCTTTACAGTGGTGTAGATGTTCTCTGCAAAACTGTTACGTTTAATTAGTGCTGCAATTAGTCGGAAAACAACTGATTGCGATACTAACGGTCAAAACTGCGATGTCAATACAATTAGCCTCCATTTTCCACACTCTCCTTACCATCACGGGGATGTCTGCACTGATCTCTGTGAGCTTTAGCATCTTGGCCACTGGAATCTACATCAGGTGCAAACATCAAATCCACCTAAAAAGTCTGAGAATTCATGGTACTAGAAATATATTGCATCCAAGCTTTTATTTGCAACTGCACACATCGGTGTTGTGGTTTGATGGTTTGTGCAGCTTTACTTCTAATCACAAAATGTACATATACATATGCACCAATTAAAAAATTGGTGCATATGTATAATTCATGATTTTTTATGATTTGAAAAATCATGAATTAAGCTTAGGTTTAAACATGAAAGTTTAGTCAGTAATGTATTAAGTAATATATGAATGTATTAATTTCTGCTGTTAAACCTTCGAATTGCTATGTTAAATTACAAAACATACTTTTTGCTCCAAAATAGCAAAAATTTACCCAATTCAACAATATATCAAAAACAGTCCTGGTCGAGACCCTCCGTCTGCACCCTAAATGTAATGATTAGATTGTTTTAAGGTCTTGAACTTGTCAAACTGTTTTTGGTATAAAATCAGATCGCTCTATATATTTTAGAATTTGAAATGACTGAATACAGTCAAGACTCCTCAACATGTGCAGAGATAGCCCTTTAATTATATAACTGAGATAGTTAAGTGTTACAAGAGCTCAACACATGAAGGATTGTACAGACAAAGTAAAAAAAAAAAAAAGCAATTTTGGAGCGAAAATTCCTTTGCCGTCCCCAGATTTTGCCGCCCTGGGTGGCCACCAACAGTGCTCCCAACAAATAAATGCCACAGTACCCATAGGTACAGATTTAAGTGTAATATAAGGCAGCAAATCCCAGTTGAGCAGGACTTTGTTCACTCTTTGGGATGTCTGCCTGCTGTATTAACAGCACTGGCTTTAAATAGCATGAGAGGAGAGATGGATGGAGAGTCGGGAAAGAAGCAAGGAGTGCCTAGAGCCTAATGACAGCTTGAGTTACCTTTAGTAAGCTTAATTCCTCGCTGCTAGTCAGTTTCATGTTCTGTCTCTGGAGTTGAGCCTGTGGAGGAACCAGATGGGTGAAGGAAGGGGATGCTCACCTGTGGAGGGGACAATTCTCCTCCATCCTTCCCACGTCTACATTCTCCAGCTACCGATCACAGCTGCATGACATCTGCTTGTTTATCCTCTGATCTCAGCCTCTGAGGGGTTTTGGTCTCTGGCCACGCGACACGGAATCATCAGATCTGTGATCTCCCCCCTCCGTCCTGCTTGCGATGGCCCCCGGCAGGTTAAAATAACATAAAACGCTGCGGCTTGACGTGACAGCTCAGGGTGGCATTACAGTTTGACGTAGCTCCACCGCGGTTGGATTTCCGTCTGCTTTTGCCAAGAACCAAGAAAAGAAGGCGACGGGAAGGCAGTGGATTCCTAACATGCTGCCAGCTGAAGCAGAGAAACCGGTGGACAAACCGCAGATTTGAAGTTATTTTAAGATTGAAATACAGTTGAAAAACAGTGGCATCATCTCTGCTTTTCACCTGATTCAGTTTACAACTATTCTCTAGGCTCCCATTGAATTAAATAAATGATCTTGTCTTTGGTTGGCTGCTGAATTTATCCAAGATATATTTGAAAATTTATCACGGCCAAACCTATTTTGAATTAAAAAAGCACAAGGCATTTTATCTTAGGACACTTTAGTCACATTTACAGTATATTTTACTGTACATGTGACTCGGGTGCATTTGGAATAATGTTTCCAATGTGTTTTACTCCTCAGAGGATCCTTTGTCTTATCTACCTGCTATTGCCTACATTTTTCCACCGGAGTCGATTTTCTGTCCTCATCCACACAGATACAGTCCCTAAAACTCAAATAGTCACGGATGAAAGAGAAGTGCAAAAAGCAGATCAAAGCAAATACGCCACAGAGCATGATCAAGGACATGTGACAGTCATGAAATTGAGCAAAAAGACAGCTTGTTTTCAGGGAACTGTGGTTATTTTCATTTTTATTTTTTTTTATTAGCCACGATATCCTTCCATGAATGTCGGTAGCAGGTGTTTGTGTGGAGGGCAATGAAAGTGGGCTCAGCAGAGTGAATCACTATGAAGCCATAGGCATCAGCAGCATTTCTTATTTTTAACTCTTTAACGAGTTGACTGTAAGTCTAGACCAACACTGTACAGCTCAGAGTTCATTTAAACTCAGGCTTTACTTTAAGATCAATCATATTCATGTTTTTTTTAAATTGACACTAGATATTTACATGCACTGTTGAAAATTGCCACGGTCTGACATCAAATCAGACTAAATGTTTCCTATTTTAGGTCATTTTAGGAACAAAATAATGTATATTTGTTACCCCCAGGAGGGATTTATCATACATCGCCTTGGCATTTCACAGACTTGCTTCTTGAATTGCATGATTCGGTTCAAACATTTTGGACACCACAAGTTTCTCACAATAGCTTGCTGGACTTTTGGTCCATTCCTCCCAGCAGAGCAGGTGTACCTGAGTCAGGTTTGTAGGACGCCTTGCTACCAACATTCGGTTTCAGCTCTGCACACAGTCCATGGGACTGAGCTCAGGAGATTGTGGTAGCCACTTCAAAACATTGATTTTGCTGTTCTGAAGCCATGCTTAGGCTAAGGCTCCACTTGAAGACCAGTTTGTCCTCAACCTTTAGCTTCCCGGCTGACATTTTGAGGCTTCCACATAATATTTTATCTTCTGGTGCCATTTATTTTTTGAGATGCAGCAGTCCCTGGTGCCACAAGAGACCCCCAGAAGATGATGCTGCCTTCCCCATACTTCACAACTGGGAAGGTGGTTCTTCTAGGCTGGAAAGCGTCTTCCTTTCTTCTAAGTGTAAAATGGAAATTCATCTTCATTACTAATCCATCAGACTAAAGGACATGTCTCCATATATTAAGATGTTTGTCCAATCTGGTTTTCTAAGTAGTTTTTGCAGTTGTGTCTTCTTCCTCACTTAGTGGCCTTTCAGCCCATCTCAGTCCAGGACTTGTTTCACTTTGGATAATGACGCTCCCTTACGAGCTTTAGCCAACATCTTCATAACGTCTTTTGTTTTTTGCTCTGTGGTTGATACAGACATTTTGCACCAAAACTCTTTCTGGGACACAGAACTGGTCTCATTTCTGAACGCTTTGATTACTGGACATTTTTTCAGTACTTGCATATAATTATCTGGACAGATATGTGAAATCTTCTGGTACCTACAAATTGTAGCCAATGATGAATTGAGCTTTTTGAGGTCCAAAGGTCTGTTTATGGTATCTTGGCTCTTTTCTTTATATTTTCCAATGGTGTAACACAAGTCTTTTTGGGCATGTTGCCTTAAAATGCATCCTCAGGTGTGTCCCCCTTTTCACTCAATTGACGTATATTAGTCATAAGCTTACAACCACGATATCACCCTTTAAACTTTCCCAAATTCTATAAAGTAATGCCAATTTAAGTATATGTAAACTTATGAATCTTAGCAGGGGATTGAACCGGCAACCTGCCAGTTGCACGACAAACTCCCTAACCTCTGCGTCACCGTCCCCCTGAATTAGCCAAAGCCAGAATTGGCCAAATCAAGAAATCCCTTAATGAAACATATGCACCAACCCATAAAGCATACCAGTGTGCCTGAAATATCACAATTGACAATAGCTTTTCTATAAAATATTTTATATTTTATCATCAATGCGTGACTCTATCATCTATTATCTTTAATAAAACTAGTTTTTCTTGTCCTTTAATAAAAAAAAAGACTGGGTGCTTTAGCCAAAGCGGAAGTGTGTCAGCGGCCGCCATGATAAGTGCTGTCTTAAGAGTGCAGTCAGTAAGGAAGGAGGTAGGAAAGGAGCCTGTATGCTTCCTATCATAGCTCCTTTAGTATAGGGAGCTTGTGATGTCCCTTACAGGTGCTAAGGAGATACAAAGAATCCCACAGTCCTTTGAGGGACATGACTTATAAGCACAGACCACCTTACGGAAATTAGCGAAAATGACAGAAGAGATCTGACAGATACTGTAACAGTGTAATGGCAAAGTTTTTAATGAAAGGCAGCAAAAAAATCGGCAGCTGTGATGTGATGAAATATAATGTATACATACATGCGTTTACCTTGTAATTTAAACTCCGTTTATATTGTACACATCGTTTATGTGAAATATATGTCTATATGGTAACTTGTGTTTTTGTAGTTCTTTTTCGGAAGGCTGTAGGTCCGGATTTGAATAGCATAGCTCACGTGCGTTTCTATCATGTAATGATGTATAAGTTAAAGGCTGTCCGAAATTGGTACAGTGGCCCAAAGCTCCTTTCCTCGCAATGATAAAGTTCTTTAAAGGTCAAGGAACAGGAGCTATAATTAGAGCATTTTGGATGCTCTCTTGACCGCACACAAAAGCAGCCATCTTTTAATTTTGAAAAATAAATTGGACTTGTAATACTCATATTCTCCAACAGAGGGCACAACAAATTTAGAATTACGGGATGTTTTTGAGTGGAATATGAAGTTTGTTAAAAAGGTACAGGTCTAAGATGTTTGGTGTTATGAGGTTTAGTATACCCATATAAATGATTTAAAACAAAACCTTACCTGGATGTGTAATCTGCTCTTCTAAACCCTTCTTTTCACAGATAACCCCTGGGAGCAAGGCAGCGGGTGGCAGCCTGACCCAGGGCGACATCATCTCAGCCATCGACGGGGTCAGCACCGAGGGGATGAGCCACATGGAGGCCCAGAACAAGATCAAGTCCGCCATCAACAAACTTACACTCACCATGCAGAAGTAAGTAAACAACCCACCTAAAAAACCACAAGCAACCACCCAAACCAAACTAGACCAACTAAAGGGCAATGATCAGGAACAGATGTTAGGTGTTTACAAACCAGTTTGGAAAACTAAGAGAAAAGTCAAAAGGATGAAAGAAAGTATGGATGTTCGACAGATGACCTGGGTACCTGAACTGGAGTCAATTTTTGGTCTTTATAAAAAATAAAAAGTAAGGCCTGTAAATTACAATATTTTTATGCCTTGTCTACACGGGAAAGCAGTTTTTCCAAACAATCTTTTGTTTTTGTCCGATTTAAAAAGTTATACATTTACTACAAATGTTTCTGTCATACAAAAATTACTTAAAATTATGTAACAGCTATGCCAGGTTGGTACGTGGCAAAGTAACTCAGTCCCAGAAAAAGAGGAGCAGCATGTAGCAAGTGCCTATAGTTTACTGTCATTATAGATGGGTCGCCGCTTCCTTGGCTTTGTTGTTCAGTACTTCTGCCAGATGAGGAGCGGTAAAACTCCCTTCAAAAGAACAGAAAGATGCTTGGAAACTGGGTTTTCCCAAAACAAGCACGAAATTTCACTTTTGCTTATGAATTATTTTTGTGTATACATTAGTATGCAATCACAACAACAACAACAAAAAAGAGACACATAACATATTTTCTTCACCCTGAGGTTAGATGAGACTAAACGTTTGTTGTTTTAGGTCGGCTATGATCACCAAGATTGTTTTTGGTCCTAAAGACCAGAAAAAATACAGTTTAAGTTTACATACAGGTAGTATACAGCCACAGGAGTTTACATGAGAATAGCAAGTCCTGTTCTGACTTGGGCTGAAACGCCGCTCAGGGAGGAAGAAGCCATTAATCCAGCAGGAAACATCTGACTTTAAACTTATTTTTGGTCTGATTTAATGTCAGACATTGATGATGTATGTCAATATTTACATTTTATTTCTTGCAATGATGACCTTCAGAACAGAACTGACTTTGTACTGCATACGCTTTGCCACACACAGTATGGAAGTGATCTTAGTCTACAGCCAGGACGCTCAACAGGCATCTTTTCTGCTATGTCTATGGATGCTGTGTCTAATATTCTTGAGGACATTTGGGTAAACTAACATATACATTTATATTTAACAAGTTAAAGCAAAGTAATTTTTTTCAAATCAAAATAAAGCCAGACTAAAAGTTTAATAAAACTCCAGGTAACATTAACATAATAAGAAGCAAAATTAGGAACACATAATTAAATAATTAATTAATTTATAAATGCCGGCTCAAAGGAGACAAAAATAAATTTTAAGTTTGCTTTCAAAAACATTGGCGGTCTAAGTTGCTCTCAGCTGGCTTTTCCACAGGTGAGATAGAATTATACCTCTCTGTGAGTTTTTGGTCTTTTTGTATTAACAAAATACCATTTTCATAAGCTCTGAAGGATTTGTTTGGCTTATACTTAAAAAAAAACCTGAAAAATGTGGAGATAGGGGCATTAATGGCTTTAAAAGTAATAAAAAGCACATTAGAATTCATCTTTAAATGTTCAGGAAGCCTATGAATTTGCCTTTCCTTTCCTTTCTGCAGCTTAAGCTTCTGAAAGTCACAGAGGAAACAAGTTTCTCAGTCAAGTCAATACATTTCAAATACTAATTGTGTGGTATAATTGTAGATCTAGACGTCCCGTTCCAGTTCCTTCGGCAGCTCCAAGAATGGACTCGCCGATGCCCATGATCGCACACCAGAAGGTAGGAAACGCTCCCACTCTGTAGTCAAGGAAACAGACAAATCAACAAGTAATGTGTGGTTTGTGTCTCTGTCCTCCCATGTTGATGAGAACAGCATGAATCCTGCTCTTTGCCGCAGTCTCGTGGTGCCCCCTAGTGTTAAAAATGTTCTGTGCATGCATAAAAAGTTCTGCACGCAGGTCAGAGATCAGCAAACACAAATAGGAGACAAGTTGATATTTTTAGTCAAACCAAAAAGGCTTCTTCTATTTCTATATCTTGACTCACTCCAGCTTCTTAAGTCAGTAAAACCAATTATTAAACTTTGTGGAGTCATCTAGGACAAAATGTCTTGTTATAGAAATCTGCAGTCCAGTTGGGAGTAATATTGTTTTCAAGCTAACCTTTATTTACTTCTTCCTCGAGTTTCAAAATGCAGCTTCAAATAAAAAAAGTTATCTTTAAGTGGGCACTTCCAACTGAGAACCTTTAATAATTAAAACTCTGTATTTTTCAGTATCTTAGCAAGACTTTAAAATCAATTTTATGGTTTTAACCATAAACAAAAACTCATCTGGTCTTGTTAAAGCCCGAGCTCACTGTCATGAGAACAAATGCATAAAACAGGGAATTAAATGGCTCTTTTTGAACTAAAAAAAAAAACACTTAAGCCTTTGTCTGGTGCATTTAGTTAGATTAAGGTCTATTAATAAAAATGCAAATAAAAAAAGGCTTCTCCGTGAGCCTTTCCTCCTAACCTGGAGGTTTAACCTTTAGCATGGAGTCTGAGCCCAGCTTGTAATAACGATCCCAGTTTGACTCTGTAGTTCTATCTGCTGCTATTCTGTTACCTGGTTGAACGCCGGGCACGTTTCTCTGTGCAATCTTGAAATAGCGTCACATGTGAGCGGTATGAACACTGGGACAAGTATGGAACCCTCAGAGAACATTTTCTTCTCTTGACCACTTCATGTGCGGTGAAACGGGATGACGACATGTCCTTCCTCTTGAGGGCATAGCAGCATGTAGTACAACACTAGTTGTACTACATTGGCTCTAACACAGAGTTCACAAAATATCTTTCACGTAGAATTTAATAAGATGGCTAATGCTTGGTCAGGTTGGATCGAGTGTGTCTGTAAACATCCGTTTTGCCACAGATCTGGACTTTGACTGCGTCCTGCTGAAAGGTGAACCTCCGCCCCAGGCTGTTCTTTCTTCCAGCATTCAGCTTCATCCATCTTCTTATTAACCATTACGAGCTTTCCTGTCCCTGTTGAAGAAGAGCATCCCCAAAGCGTGATGCTTTTTAGACGTCTTCTTGCCACTCTTCAAAGAAAAAAAATGCCATATATATGGAGTCCTTGACAAATAACCTGCTGACAGATTCTCCCACCTCTGTCCTGGATCTCTTCAGCTCCTTCAAAGTTGCTGCTTTTCTGATTAATGCTCCCTTTTCCCAGCCTGTCAGTTTAACTGGACGGCTGTGACTTGGTAGGCTTATGGTTGTCTCGTACTATTTTCAGTTTCAGATGATGAACTGAACAGAGCTATGTGAGATGTTCAAAGCTTGGGAGATTTTTTATAGCCCACCCCTGATTTAGGCAAGGCAAGGCAAGGCAAGGCAAGGCAAGGCAAGGCAAGGCAAATTTATTTATATAGCACATTTCAGTACAGAGACAATGCAAAGTGCTTTACATGATTAAAATACAGGGAAAAAAAGAGAGAAAAGCAAGTAGGAACAAAATGTAAAAACAAAATAGAACATGGAAAAATAGAAACTAAAAGCAAACATTAAAGATAGTTGGACTACAAAGTTGAACTAATGATGTTTCAGTAAAAACGGTTTAACTAGAACAGTCGAAGGCAATCCTGAACAAATGTGTTTTTAATCTTGATTTAAAGGAACTCAGGCTTTCTGCACTTTTACAATTTACTGGAAGTTTGTTCCAGATAAGTGGAGCGTAGGAACTAAATGCTGCTTTATTTATTTATTTATTTTTATTTATTTTTTCCCAGTGTCCTGTCTAGCAATGTGGCAATAAGAATTGATGTCTTAATGCCAAATAGAGCTCGACAGATTTTGCTTTCACAAGTGGAGCAAACAGCTTTCGCCATAATGTTCCGCTTGATTTGTGCATGTAAATAGCTTTATTGTGATTCCTGCAGGGAGAATTTCAAATTATATGGACACTACAATGGGAAAGTGGGAGAGTAAATGCTGCTTTAAAACTTCTCCACTGGTTTCTCCCTGGCCTGTCTGCTGTGCTCCTTCATGATGCTGTTTGTTCTCTCATGTTCTCTAGCAAACCTCTGAGGTCTTTACAAAATAGGACTTGCGCTGAGATTAAAATACATAACGCTATTCCCTAATTAGGCTGCATCTGAAGGCATTTGGTTGTGCTGGATTGTATTTAGTGGTATTACTGTAAAGGTGGCTAAATACAAACAGACTACGCTTTTAATTTTTTCATATTTATGAAATAATTTTGAAAATTACAATTTTTCTTCCACTTTACAATTACTCTGTACTGTGTGCAGGTCTGTCACATAAAGTAACAATACAATAAACTGAAGTTTCTAACAAAATGTAAATATAATACATCTATATAACATAATAAATGAAAGAATTTTTGTGAGACGCCGTATGTCCAAAGCACAGAGAAAGCCGCTGGAGAAGAGGCTTATCAAGGGTGGAGCGTGCTGGACCTCTAACATATCACATCCAGGTATCAGTCTCTGTTAATGCGCTTCCCTTCTGGAGCAGAGCTGGTTTATGGTGACAGCCAAAGGTATATCAAGCGTCAGTAATCAAGCCTCAGGCAGAGCTAAGGACGGTGATCTCATTCATACCAGTGGCCCCACCTCTCAGAGGACAGGGACACACACACACACACACACACACACACACACACACACACACACACACACACACACACACATACTTATAGGTCAGAGCAGCTGTTGCACTTGGTAATGGAACTTTCCACTCTGGTTTCAAACCATCATCCTGAATGCCAACCCCAAGATAGGACACCCCTGGTGTATAGAAAGAATAATCATGTACGGGATGTTTTTTTTCTGATGCGATCGTGAGTCCTTTCGGTTTGCTCCCTAATTCAGGGTTCGCCCCAACTTACAACTTCCACATAGCTCGGCAGAGGACGCATTTCATGACGCAATCAGGATATCCAGACATTGAGCACAAAGTGTTCCTTGTACCTGGCAAACATCCATGGCGTGGTTTACATCTATAATATCAGTATGCATTTACAGTAATATCTTTAATTATCTCAAATATTTTTGCAGCCTATGGACATTTTCTCATCTATTAAAAACAAAATATATGTGTTTTTAACTAAATAAGACTACTTATCTGCCAGTCTGTGCATTACTTTGTACTTTGTATATTCAGGTCACAGGTTCACGGAGTATAAAATATATCGTTGCTTCATTTTTAATAGTCTTGTCAGAATATCTATAGTTAGCTGTTATATTCTATTGTCATTTTTACTTTAGGAGCCAAAACATTTCAAAACACTAAAGCATGTCCTTTTTTGGATTTAATAACGGATATGATTCACAATAAATTTGTTGAGGTTAAGGCTTGCATCCAGACTTTACACCTGAACTGTCAAGACTGCAGAATTTCAAGCTATATTCAATATCATTTATTTATTTATTTATTTATTTATTTATTTATTTATTTATCTCCGTAAAAAAGTCACTCTTATAAAATCTCAGTCTTAAATAGTATATTTAGTAGTATTTATAACTGTATTTAGAGTGGGTGCTTATTAGGAAGATGTTGTTGTTTAACATCGCATTGAATATGTCCTCTGTTTACATAATTTGAGTATTATGTTTGGATTTGAGCTTTTAGATTGGCAATATGTCATCATAAAAAAGTCCCTAGTATGTGAAATGACAAAGATAATTTTTGTTTTTACAGCTATAAATGTGTTGTCACTAAATGCTTACACTGCAAAAAGGAACTAAAAGTAAGTGAAATTTCCTTAAAATTTGCCAATAGAATGATTATTTTTTCACTCCTAAAATTAGATAATTAAATATCCTGCACTTAAAATAAGATGATAGAGATGAATTGTTCTTATTTTAAATGCAAAAATCTTATTCCATTGGCAAATAGTCTTATTTACCTGCTCAAATCAAGGAAAAATACGAATTTCAAGAAAATTGTACTTACATTAAGTTCCCTTTTTGCACTATAATTAATCGCCTTTAGTAACATAGCATGGCTGTTATTTCCAACCCTGTAATTAAGATTAGTAAAGTAAAATTATTTAAATCTTTTTCTACAATGTGTGACAAACTTATTAGTAGTTTAATCTAACAGTAGCTACACAACAATTGCTGTTACTGTGAATCATTTGAGTTAGCTAAAATTACAGTTTTAATTTGCCCTAAAGCTTCTAAAGATAAATAAAAAGCCAATGTGCCTATGTAATTTAACATTTAAATTTTTTTTAGGGGGAAAATTATGTGGGTTACTCCAGGTCTCAAATTTAATGTTAGCCACCATTGCCATGCTGCTAACAGTCAAATCTAGATGTAATGAGGCGACAACCTGATCGAATGCCTGAACAACTTCAGCCGCCTCCTTTTATTGTGGAGGAGCAGCGGTTCTATGCCGAGCTCTGCACAGGTGACGGTGTCGATCTCTAAGGCAGAGGACGCTCCGTTAGGGTGATCCTGTTTGTGTACGAGACCTCGGTCTTTGGAGCACATCCATATCTCTCATGGCCATTCCACCACGACAGACAAATGCTGCACCCGCATTGTGGCACAACCAAAGACTTTCTAGCAATGTTATTACGACAAAAGCTTTGCCTATACTGGAGGGAAATCTTACAATGCGAACCTGACCTAATATGGAGTTTGAGTTGCAAAGGTGGTTGTAGAAGAAGAAATTACCTATCAACAGGCAACAAATGATATACCCCGAAATGTAAATAAGAAAGATTTACCTTTAATTTCCCTTTGACTTTTTGCCTACTAAAGAATTAGTTAAAAATAAATGTTAACAAATATTTTCGTCAAATTTCAACCTTATTTATGGGCTCGTTTTGACTCAATTATTGGTAGAGGCAGCTTAAAAACTATCAAGTCCCTTTGTAGAGGAACAGAACTGCAAAATGTTTCTGACTTAAATGGATCTGGTAGTTTGTGATATGTTTGTGTGTATTTCTGTCTGTTCTGTGCTAAATGTGTCCCGCACCATGTGACCGAAACGCTTCTGCTCTTGTCAGTCAGTCCTGATGATAAAGTAGGAGCAGGGAAACATCCCACTCATGATAAATGGCTGCTATTCTGACCGGTACATGAGAGTACAGCAGAATATTGTTGGACAGCAAACATGTACATTTACCTAAAACCGGTACAAAGCATCTTTTCTCATTGTGAGAATAATGTTTTTCTTCATTGTCCCTGACAGATAAATAAGTAACTGAACTGCAGGTGATCGGCCTGTAACGTTCTCCTCTCTGTTTCTGTTTGTCTGTTTGTTGCTCTGATGTGTTTCAGGTTATTGCAAACACAGCTGCAAAGTGAGTATAATCACCTTTTTCTACCTTTCATGTGCATGACATAAGGTTGAGACAGATTCATTTTCAGAGATACTGTTGGTGTGGAAACATCTAAGGAAATGTAAAAATCTTCAGGCCACAAAGCAGAAAATTTGTGCCATTGCCAAAACTTTTTCCATGTCTGCAGATAAGACCAGTGCACACATGTGAGGGGTATAATACAGGTGCATCTCAATGATTTACAATATCATTAAAATAATGCAACTAAAAAAGTGAAAGTGGTATATTAAATAGATCCTTGACACACAGAGTGACCTATTCTGAGTATTTATT
Source organism: Fundulus heteroclitus (assembly GCF_011125445.2). Classification (NCBI taxonomy): domain Eukaryota; kingdom Metazoa; phylum Chordata; class Actinopteri; order Cyprinodontiformes; family Fundulidae; genus Fundulus; species Fundulus heteroclitus. Next base: position 10,345,323 of record NC_046370.1, read on the forward strand.
GATGTTAATTTTGATCAGCTAGTAAAGACTTAAATCCAATTTATCCAATATAAATCCAATATTTAACCACTCTTAAATAACACTCAATGCCAGAAGCGCCTACCCTGGACTAAGAAGACAAAGGACGAGACTGTCATCCCATATCCTCTTGTCAGATGAAAATAAATGTTACATTTTATTTTGAAATCAAGGTTCCAGTGCCTGGAAGTAGAGGGGAAAGGTATGGAATCAAAGCTGCTTAAGGGTCAGTGTGAATTTTCTCCAGTCAGCCATGATTTGAGGAACCATGTCATCTGCTGGTGTAGGTTGAGTGTTTTATTAAGTCCAAAGTGAGAGCAACATCCTACAGAACCAGGACAACTCAAACCTCTTCATGTTTACCACTGATGACAAGCTTCATGAATATGAGGATTTAATTTTTCACCAGAATCTTGTACCCACTGGCACTGTCAAAGCACCAATGCCTGATTTAGTTATGATTTCATCAGTTTGCTTCACTGACTGGTAAATTTATCGGGCCTAAACCACATAAAAAATATATGAGTACCCAAAACTGCATACAAGCTGAAGGCCAATATCAAAACATCCTGGGTTTCCTGAACGCCTCAGCAGAACCATCACCTGATCTCCTCCATGCACTGCTGCAATTATTCATGCAATATGAGCCCTGACCAAGGATTGCGAGTATATACTGTACATGGACATACTTTTGTGAAATTTCTGTAATAAAAAGCTTCTTTTTTTTGTCCTATTTAATATTGTAATTTGCTTTAAAAAAATTATTTTAGGGTTTCATTAGCTGTCAGTCATAATCATCAAATTTCTTGCAGAATATTTACAGATGTTTATGTGTATGAGGTTCACATTTTGGGTTGAATCACTTTTTGATGATATTCTAGTTTTTTGAGGTGCACCTCTATTTATCCCTTTTACTTACCCTGTGTGCTATGTGATGTTTGTGTTTCAGTGATTTTAAATAGGCAGATAATGATGATGGACTGTTAGTTTATTTGAGTATAAGCACGTTAGATCTTTGTTCTACTTTTGGTGTGGTCAAATCATGACCAGTACCTCCACTCTGACTCCCTGAACTGTGACCTGAACCCACGCCTCCCTGTGACCCGACAGCGTGGAGTACACCCCCAGCTTCAACCCCATTGCTTTGAAAGACTCAGCCCTTTCCACCCACAAACCCATCGAAGTGAGGGGCCCTGGGGGAAAGGCCACTATTGTTCACGCTCAGTACAACACACCAATCAGCATGTACTCACAGGACGCCATCATGGACGCCATTGCAGGACAGTCACAGGCCAAAGGACACGACAGGTGAGACCTCCCATCTCCACTCGTTGGTTTGATATTTCATCACATTGGGTCAGTTCATCCAAATTGGAAGAAGACCTTAAAGAGCTGAAAAGAGGAATAAAAAACTTGCTTTTTACAGCTAAGTTAAAAGCAGCATATTAGTTAAAATCCTAAAAAGAGAGAAATCATTTATAAAAAGTTAGCAATCTAACTTTTTACAACTGAGCAATCTAATGTATGTGTTTGAGCAACACAATGCGTTAATGTTTGGCTGATATTGTCGTAGAAAACTGATGAAACTGTTCAAATACAACTAAATACAATCTGCTTTGTCAATGTTTCAGTTTTAAACAGTTTGGGTGAACTGGCCCTTTAAACCAAGCAGTGAAGCTTTTGAGGAGATGTCAAAGGACCCATAATAAACTAATTTACAGGTTTTAAGGGGCATTAGCCGGAATATATTTCTACATTTTAAAGTAAAAAAAACTGTGATAAAGGTGCCTTCAGTCTCCAGGAACCTGTCAATAGTTTCCTTTCTATTGTTTGTACACTACAGGAGCTGAATTTTATATGATCTGTTTGTATATTTTTAGAGACCTTTGAGAACCAAATTGATCATAGGTGTGCTAGCACCTACGATAGATGTCCATTTATAACATTTCGTCTTAGCTTCTGTACCTTTTAAGACTCCCAGGGTAATGTTGGTCCTCTGATAGTTTAAAAAATAGTAGTTTTAAGCAGGTTGTACGGGTTCTGAGCTGTGCAAAACCTCCCCCAGTAAGGCAAATACAACACCTGTCAGAAGCTTGCATTTTTTCATCATGGATAACAATCTCCTACATTTTTGGATTTGAGATTTGTCCATCCATCTATTGTCTTCTCCTTATCCTCAATCGGGGTCATAGGGGTGAGATTTCCAAGAGAAAAAACAGACATCCCTCTGCCATGTGACATTCTCCTACTTATTGTGGCCGATCCCAAGATGTTCCCAGATCAGAAGGAATACAAAATTAGTTCTGGGTGTCTCCTCCCAGGCTCATCTGCCCTGAAAAAGGAGGTGCTCAGATGGTATCCTGATTAGATCCCCGAACAACTGAAAGGATGTATTTGCACAACAAACAACTTTGACAAATTTTAAAATAAAGTAGTTAGTACACACATTTAAATGCAGTCCGGATTTTTTACTATCTAGACATAATCAGAACCAAACCACTGGTCTTACAAATATGCATACATCGTCTCTAATGCTTGGTTAAGTTTCCCTTAGGAAGATGTACCTTAGTTCTACGCTTTTAGGAGACCATAGTTCTTTTCAAGAATTGGCAGGGTAAATGTAAATTGTTTGGTTTCTTTGCAGAGACCCACAATCTAACCATAGTCCACAATTTTCCTTTAAATTTGTGGTAGTGCTTCCAACAGTTCAATGTTGGGCTGCTTTATCCTTTCCAAGACCAGTTCCAACACTGCAAAAAGGGTAAGTAAAACTTCCTTGAAATGTGTGTATTTTTCCTTGATTTGAACAGCTAAATAAGACTATCTGCCAATGGAATAAGATCGTTGCATTTAAAATAAGAACAATTCATCTCCATCATCTTATTTCAAGTGCAGGATGTCTATTTATCTTATTTTAGGGGTAAAAATACTCATTCCATTGGCAAATGGTCTTATTTACCGGTTCAAATCAAGGAAAAATACACTAATTTCAAGAAAATTGTACTTACTTTTAGTTCCCTTTTTGCAGTGAAGATGTGGTGTTTGGGATCACTGGCTAGTTGAAACACTCAGTTTTGTCAATGTTTCAAGCATCCGACCAAAACTGTCTAAATTAAACCAAAGAAACCACCTGCTTTACTCTCCAATGTGAAGCAAGATTGACACTGCCATGAAAAAGGTGCTGATTTAAAAATAAAAATCAACAGAATAAACTTTGACCAAAATTAGCACCGACAGACATGGACAAGTGAGATACTTTCTGGAGAAAAGTTTTAAGATCTGTTGAGACAAAGATCACAGGAGGTATGTTCGAAGGAGCCAAGATGATGTTTCCAAGCCAAATACCGTTATCAAACGCAAAGCATGGTAGTGGCAGCAAAATGCTGTGGGACTGTTCTTCTGCCAAAGGTACTTGTGCCTTGGACAAAGTGGAGCAATGATGAAATGGACAGCTGTAAAACTCTACAACTTCACATGGAATCAGCAGGAAAATGGTTGGAGCATAGATACAGTTAGCTGTTCCATCCGACCAACGACACCAAACACTCATCAAAGCTAGTTTTGAAATGGATAAAGTGATCTTAACATTATTTTTTTCAAAAGCCCTGACCCCAGTTATCCTATACATTTGTGGTTTATGCCTAAAAATCAGACATAAACCACAACTCATCCGATTCAGGCAAGAAGAATGGTCAAATCTCCTTTAGAAGTATACCAGAAGCAAGCAACTAAGGGTAACTCAATATTAGTGACAGTGTGTAAATATATGTGGGCCTTTTTTATGGATTAGAAAACATCAGACATAAATTGAAATGTGTTTTCAATTATAGTTTTTTAAAAGTTTAGATTTTTCTGTCCCTCGATCATGTTTCAGATTTTTTGAATGCACTTTGAGAAGCAGTTTGGGATTTTTATCCATGAGAGTTGCTTTAGAAATGTTCTGCCTTACTTACTTACTGCAGCATATTTTCACTCCAAGCTTAAAAAAGGAATGGTTCAGATGCATTTTTAAGAGCCCAAAATGACAACATGATGAGTGTAAACTTCTGACAGACGTAATCAGTTATAAAGAGATGTTGATGGATAAAAGCCTTAAAGTGACATGTTCAGACACTCCGATGATAAATAAGCTTTAGAAACTCAAAGACAGTTTCTGTTAAAAACAAATCTTGTTTGAAAAGGCATAACAGTATAATATGGCCTCTTAAAGCCTACGCTGCTGAAAATAGTATGCCAACAGTAGAATATGTTTGGCTTTTCTTTCTTGGCTTGTCTGTCTGTGCCGTGTACTCCTCTGTGCCTTTCATCCACTTTCCTCTGCTCATCCCATCCAACAAACCATCCCCACCCATGATCTGTCCTCCACCCGTCCCTCCCCATCCTTCCTGAACCAGCGAGGAGGTCAGCTCTCCCTTGGCGTGAGTACATCGCCGGAGTTTTTCCACTCTCTTCAAACCCGTGGCTGCTCTTTGCCGTAACAGCTAGTGCATTGCTTCAGATGCCTCGTAAACTAATCGCCCACAGCAACCAACAGCCTCACTTTGCTCACTTTTTTATGTATGTGAATGTATATATTAATAATGGGTTGTGTTTGAGAGACAAACTGTTAAAAACTGTGACCCTTTCATAGACTCTTTAAGAGAAGTACTTGCAGGTACTTCGGACAAAGTGTGACACTGCAGCTTTTGTTTGAGATGTCTAGCGTTACGTAATCATCCGATTTCATCCGATGGCATTTAACAGAAAGGGAATGCTATGATCATGTACTTTTAAAAGATGACAAAAACTACAACTCACTTCGCTAACCCTCTGAGGAATGCTGGAGGAGCATCAGTCATGTTGCTTTAAAGTTTCTTTTCTGTAAGAGTACATCTGTCTATGTGTTATGGGGCAAAGAAAAGAATAGTTAACTCTTTTTGTGCCTATAAATTAACTTAAATCCTGCTGTAGCAAATGTAATGTCCCTTAATAAAAATGTAGGTACAATTAATTTGTGTTGTGGCGCAGCAGAGCCTTTTTTTTGTTTGTATTTTCACAATGAGCTGGAGCATATTATGGTATATTCATGATTTTAGTCATAAAACAATTGAATTTCAAAGTTGATATCATGACAGTGAATCCCTTAATCATCAAAAATGTGTGACTTTCCATCTTATAAATATCCATCCATCCATTTTCCAACGCTCATATCCCTATTGGGGTTGCAAGGGGTGCCGGTGCTTATCTCCAGCTGTCATCTTATAAATATAACTTTCCAAATCAAAATTATGACTATTTTATTGTATTATTCTAGGGACAGATATTGGCTACTCTATCAAAAATCTCATAAAGATTGTTTGATAATTGTTTCCTCTGGTCATACTATACTTTAGTATGACATAACTAGGAATTTAAAAGTCAGAATTATGTATTTGTGACTTCAAATGTAAGACAATGTATAATCATAATTATGGCATTAAAGGTTAAAATTATGAGTAATCATGACTTTGAATATACCATTTCTATGATTATGTCACTCTAGGATGATTAAAGCTTTGGAAAGTTTATACTCACTAATTGAGGCAAATGTCCTTCCATAAATTCAAACATTCATGTCTAGAACTTTAATGTGCAGGGTTATGGGTGGATTGGGGGTTTATTTCCAGCAGTCATTGGTCAAGAGGCAATCAGGGGACAGCATAACATTTCCCACTATTAGATAAGTTTATGCTGTAGTTTAAATTTATTTTTTGTGTTTCGTGATTAGGACTTTGACAGTCAAAACGGACTTTGTGTCTCCTGATTGTTTCTAAAATTCCAAATTCTATGTCTTCCACATTTATCACTTTTAAAGTAAATATTATGACTTGAAAAGTCCAACGTGACATACCATATGCCCTTTTTTTTTAGACAGCAAAACTGGTTCTATATAGTTTTGTTTTAGTTTCATTTTACACAAAAAAGTAATGCATTGCTGGAATTAGTGGGTCTTATTCTACTTGTTACAGATGTAAACTAACTGAATAGTGCCCTCTAATGACGGTAGCTAAAGTTTACAGTAACCAAGCCAAAAAAGAAAAAAAAAAAAGACGGGACCAATTTTCCAAAAAGGTAGTTTCTAGATTAGAGAAAAAAATGTTTTCACATAATTTAGACTTTACATGGGTATCTCTGACGACTGGGTATCCTCTCTGCCTTGCAGTGGAGTTCTCCCAATCAAGGAGCCTGTGGTGGACTGTGCATCTCCCGTTTACCAAGCAGTGATTAGGCCAGCGGACACAAACCAGGACATGTCTGAATGGGCTCGCCGTGCTGCCAACTTGCAGTCGAAAAGCTTCAGGATCCTGGCTCACATCACTGGCACAGAATACAGTCAGTACCCTGGCTCCTCCTCCAAACCTTTTTATGGCTACCTGCCTCTCTGCTCTCCCCTCTTTTGTCTTCCCTGGTTATTTCTGAGCCTTCATTTGTGAATCCACTTCTGAACTTTTGTCTTCACAGTGCAAGATCCAGATGAGGAGGCACTGCAGAAATCAAGGTAAAGGGCTATTCTCCTCTTCTGAGAAACTACGTATTGAGCTTTCTGTGGTATTTTAGAACACCAAAAACACACCTCATGCCAACACCCAAGCACGGTGGTGTTAGGGTGATAGTTTGGGCTTGTTTTGCAGATTTTAAAACCTGTCCACATGGCAGTGACCGACTCAAACACGAACCCCTCTGTATACCAAAGTATTTTAGGAGTCAAATATGAGGCCATCTGTGGGTCGTCAACACAGCTTCAAATCAGAACCGAATGGCTAAAAACTGAAAAAAGGATTGCCATGATGGTCCAGTCTAAGCCCGGACCTCAGTGCAATTAAAATGTTGACTCTAGGACCTCAATAGAGCTGTGTGTAAACAAATCTCTACAAAATATCAACAAATTGGAGTCAAGTTTATATGTATAGCACATTTCGGCAACAAGGTGCTTTACATCATGAACATAAAAAAACATCAAACACATCAAGACGGTCACCGATTGTGAGACCAGTAACAAACATTACATTTTAACAAGTAAAAACATCAACACACATCAAATATGTTGGTCAATGTTCCTGTTATTATGGGTCAAAGGCAACTCTAAACAGGTGGGTTTTCAGTCTGGATTTAAGTGTTTTGGCTGATTTGCAGTTTCCTGGAAGTTTGTTCCACATTTGTGGAGCATAGGAACTAAATGCTGCTTCTCCATGTTTGGTTCTGATTCTGGGTATGCAGAGTAGACCTGAACCAGAAGATCTGTGTGGTCTGTAGCCTTGATACAGCAACAACAGGTTTTTAATGTATTTAGGTGCTAAGTCGTTCAGTGATTTATAAACTAACAGAAGTATGTTAAAGTTTATTCTTTGAGCTACAGGGAGCCAGTGTAAGGACTTTAGATGGGGTGATGTGCTCTGTCTTCCTGGTTTTACTGAGAACATGAGGAGCAGCAGCATGGTACTGAAGAAAATCAGTTGCTAGGCAGGGAGCAGAGTTCACAAGGATTACTCAGACATACATAAATCACGCAAAATACCACTTTGGGCCTGATTTTTGATGAAGGAATAGCATCATAACAGAAAAAAACTAAAAAATAAAAAAGTTTCCACAATTTAGGCCCTTTAAAGCAAAATCTCAAAACTTCAGCTAAGAAGTTAAAACTTGGGCACAAATTGGTTTTCCAAAGGGACAATGACCCGTATTATACCAACAAATTGTTTTGAGACAACAAAGTCAATGTTTTGGAGCGGCCATCTCAAAGCCCTAATTTCAGTCCCTTTGAAAAGTCGTAAAAAGATCTGAAAAGGTGTATCTGAGCAAAGGCGACATGAACACCGGACTCGGTTGCCCAGTTCGGACTGGAGGAATGGGCCTAAATCCCAGCAAACTAGTGTAAGAAGCTTTAGGAAGGAAACTGAGAACATTTGACCCAAGTGACACAGATTAAAACCCAATTGCACCAAATAGCAAGGACATATAAGTAAACTTTAGAATAAAACAAAAAAAAAGATTAAACAATAAATTCTCCTGTTACTCTGTCATTTGTCAAATAGAAATAATGTTGGTAACCGAAAACCAAAAATATTTAGTCTGATTTAAGTTCAGACATTGAGTATGTGGTTTCAACTATCTGAGATATATGCCATTTTTTCCCCTCTGACTGGTACATTTCTGCTAATTTGTTGTGTTGCACATAAATCATGCAGGAGTAACAGACATGTACAGAGATTGAAGATGCAGCGTTACCTTCTCAGTATTTCAATGCCACGTAGAAATGCTGAGCAAAACTGAGACCAAGGTATCCAACACAGGACCAGGTTCCAGACATCTGCAATTTCTCTTCTGGGAAAAGGCTTTTGGAGTGAAGGCATTTAATAAGAATAAGAATTCCCAGATAAAGTTAGAAGAAAATAATGCAGTTTCTAGGAAAAAAAATGCTAAAGTAAGCTGCTTCCGCTGATGTGACCACCTGTTGTCTTGTCATCTCCACCAACAGAGAGCGGTTCGAGTCAGAGGTGAAGGGGCCGCGCTTTGCCAAGTTGAAGAACTGGCACAACGGATTGTCCGCACAGATCCTCAACATCCAGTAATAAAGAGGAGAAGGAAATCCAAAGAGAGGGAAAAGTCAGGGAAGGACGGAGGACATGTAAACATGGGAAGAAGCCAAGGAGTGAACAGGAAGTGGGGATAAATTATGAGAAAATGAACAAAAGGAGGAGGAATCTCCTCAGGAAAGCGAGATATTGCTGTTGCCTAGATTAGTAGAAAGTGTATTACTTAATAATATGAGAATGCTATGTGTTTATAAATTATAGTGTCAATTATCTGTCTCCTATTTAGACCTGCTCTCACATAAAGGTTTTTTCATTGATTGTTTATTGGAGTTCTCTTAAACTAAAGGGAAGATGTACAAAAGAAAACAAATATTCAAGTGAAATGCAAAAGTTTTTTTTTTTTTTTTTTTTTTTTTTTTTTTTTTTGCTCCTGGAGATAAATCACAGATGTATGGATTAAAAAAATATATGAGCATGTTTATCAGATGTGATGACGAGAATAATACACAGTTTATCCGTATGCACAGTTGCAGTATGTAAAAATGCACTCAGAAATGTACTGATATCAATGTGAATAAATGTTTTATTAAATCTAAACAGACAGTGCGGTGTTTTGATATGAAGCGTGAGAAAATTAAAGAACTGAGCTGAGATTAACAGAGAACCATTCAGCAACACGTAGCAGTCACTGTTCCATTTAGTAGGTAGCTCAGAAAAACGTTTATTTTATTAAAGTATTTTTAAGGTCTGAGCATGGATAGCAAAAAAATAGATGAAAGAAATAGATGGGGAATATTTGAATTTCCAGACTTCAGTCCAAATGCATGCATTTCTTCATCAGTCAATCATAAAAAAGGAAGGAACAGTGCAATGGAGAAAACAACGCATGATAAATAATATATTTTACTCAGGTTTTCAGTAAGCTGGTTACAGTGCTGAAGTGCATGTACACACTAAATAAATAATCTATCTTTTATGAAGAACAGCGTAAATACAGCCACTGTTGAAAGGAAACCGTAAGAAGTCCCTTTCAAAGTTAAGGTAAGATCTTTGGAATTAAAAAGTAGAAATAATGGCAATCCTGTATAAGAAAATTAACCTGTAACAACAACAGCTTGCCATATTGTCATACTGGACAACTAAATGACCAAAAATCTATTATCAAAAACAAGTATTCTATTCTTGGGTATTTCAACAAAGAAAATAAAAAGCAGAAGTCTTTAACAAGTACAGTTAAACAAAAAATGTGTATAGCACTCTAGTCTTTTAGTCTAGGTTTTTTTTTCTTCCTCCTCCTTTTCTCCCCATCCACATTTTGCTAAATTGTTGGTGCTACTGGTCAGTTTCTGGTTGTTCACCAAATAAGCAAGTATTTGCAAGAAGTGCCTTTTAAATTGTATGGAATGAGCAGAATCACCTTTGGTGACTCAACGGGAAGCTAGCTCCTCTTCTTGGTCCACAGGCTCTGCATCAATGGCCGTCTCAAAACATTTGGTCTTCTACTAATGTTTGCTTAGTTTCTATTTTTTCATGTTCTATTTTGTTTCTACATTTTATTCCTACTTGCTTTCATTCTGTTTTTTGTCCCTGTATTTTATTAATGTAAAACCCTTTGCATTGTCTCTGTATTGAAATGTGCTATACAAATAAATTTGCCTTGCCTTGCCTTGCCTACTGATGACGAACCCCAACCCTTTCCTGGGGTGACACAACAAACTCAGTTAACTTGCATGTGACCGACGAGCGCCTCAGAAACCCTTAAGTCAGCTTTGCACGTAGAGCAGAAGGCAAAAAGTGTTTTCATGAATCTATAAATCCTCTCCTGATGCCCCAGATAAAACGTGAACAGTAGACATGTCGGGGCAAAAGAAGATGTCTGCTTACCCTACTCAGAAGTAATATTTATTTGTATCATCAGCAAATTGACAAGCAAATGGAAGCAAACGGTTGCGCACTAAAGATGAACTATTAAAAATAAATAAAGTAAAATAACTGCAATAATTTCACATACTTCCATAAAAGATTTATCTTGTCTTCTGTGTTGCGAAACAAGAAGCGACACATGGATTACAAATTTCTCTAAACGATGGCCGAATTGTTCCCTGCTTATCGGTTTTGCCCTAATTAAGGAAATTAAAGTTATGTTTCTCATATTGTAATTAATTTGATTTTTTTGTTGTTAACCAGAAATAACCCTGTGCCTTTAAAGAAAGTGATGCAGTGGTACCAAAATGGGATCCGGGATTGAGTATTTTTCTTGGTAGCCGTACCGAGTTGGAAATTTTTGTATTGTGACAATTATATTAGAGACATACCTCAGAAGATTTATAGCGGCAACTATGGTGAATGGTGGAGCTACAAAGTAGCTGAATAAAAATGCACACTACTCTTTTCCGATTTTAATTTTGCAAGCTTAAAAACTGCTCCATCTTCTTCTACAATTGTTCTATTTTATGTTTGTCTATCCCATAAAATACAATAAAGTTTGTTACTGTAGGCTGACTAAATGTAAAAAAGTTTAAGGGATATGTTTTACAGGGCACTGTAGTGTGTTTAGTGAAGCCAAAGTTATTTTTATGTAAATTAATTGATCTCTGTCACAATGCTGTGTCATGACGTGCTGTAAAAACAAGAAGGCCTCGCAGTTATCATCGTTTGAATCAGGTACAAACACTAACAGCAGAAAATGCTCAGACCTAGCAGCAGGTTTTCTTCTGCATCCCACATATGCTCTTTTTTATCACTCCATCTTAAAATCTGAACAGACAAATCCTGCTCCGCTGTTGCACCAGTGTCCTCCCAGAACTGCAATGCTGTCAAGTCAGCATGTTGGAGTAAAACAGATGAAGGAGGAGGAAGAGGAGGAGGAGGGAGGTGGCTGTGACTCACTCAGGTGGAGATGACGAAGCACTTTTTTGATCCCTTCCCAACGACAAAATGGCTGCCGGTCCTCTTTATCTGTGCATTAATTAGATGGGAACGGTTGCAATGAGGCCGGGAAAAGGCAGTGCATTGATTAGTACACAAACCGATGCGGAAGAGGGGGAAATGACATCACATGTCGAGATTACATGACAAAATGTCAGCTGGTTGGCTGGTTACATAATATGGGTTTGCATTCAGACCAGAGTCGGTCTCAATATGCAACCACAGAGGCTGAACTGATTATAACTGGAGAGTGACGAATGAGAGGTGGTCGTAGGGGCGGGGATGCTGCATGGAGGAAAAATGCTGCAGCATCCAGCCGTCTCTCTGGCCTCCTCCTTTTCTCCATCCTGTCGATAGCTGCTCTCTCCTCCCTCCCCTCTCTCCCTCAGTCTGCATGCTGTGGCCCCGCTGTGCACTGCTATCGGCGCTCTGTCGTAGCAGCAACAAGAGGAGGAGCTAAAAGAGGCACGCGCGCACACTCTCTGACATCCCACATCATCATCATCATCTCTTCTGCACGCTCACTCTAAGCACCAGCCAGGCCTGTACAGAGCAGGGGAGCTCAGCAAATTCGTCGCCCACCATGGATGTACTGATGAAAGGGTTCTCCATGGCCAAGGAGGGGGTGGTGGCCGCCGCAGAGAAGACCAAAGCGGGGATGGAGGAGGCAGCGGCCAAGACCAAAGAAGGGGTGATGTATGTAGGTATGTAACGTGAAAACGAAGATGTTTTAGAAAAGTTGATGCATCCAGATTTTTGGTTTGATGTGCAATTATTTTAAGCATTTTTCCCACCCCCTCTGGTTATCTTCGGGTTTTCTATCTGGATGTAATCAAGCGAGAGAAACACGGGGAGGAGGAGGAGGAGGTCCTGCTGCAGGACTGCTGCAGGACGCAGGGTGTGGGGACTGAAAAAGTGACGATGACAGATTCAGACGGGGTAAAGAAGTTGTAGCTGGACATTTCTTGGCGAAAACCTGGTGTCTGTGGGGCAAAAAATATAAAAACGAGCTGGCTTTAATCACGTCTAGAGGATTCACAATCCATCAAGTGAAACAGGCTGCAGGGGGGGATGCTAAATGTAGCACAGCTAAATGTTGAAGGTCGGTACATGAGGGTATTCATTAAAACTATTTTTTAGAAATGAAAATTTTTGGCAGAAAAAAAAAAACAACTAAAATGCATCCCATTTTTTTCCCCCTCTTGCTGCTATTTTCAGCGTTTTTTAATTTTAGTTCCAGCAGAGACTGCGTCACATCTCAAGGTTACCACCAGAGGAGGGGAGGGGAGACAAGACAGAGGGGTGGGTAAAGTAGGAGGTGGATGAGAAGGTTAGCGGGAGTCTCGGTTTGTTGGCCGCAGTCCGTCCCTTCCACATCATCTCTGACGTCAGGTTGCTGCTGCAAAACCTTAATGGTGGCGCCCTAAAACAGGGGCATGCAGAAGTCAATGTCAGAAGATGGGAGAAAAAGAACAAGCTGACACCTACCCACCCTGCTCTTTCCTTAATCGTGTCTTAATTCAGCATCGTGTGCAAGTGCCGGTCATGTTTGTCTGCACAACCAGCTCGTGAAACCATCATGCGGACACAGAAAGAAGAAATAGAATGCTGCAGAGACTAAAAAGAGAAAAAAAGGGAGAAAAGATGTGCTCGCTCAAGTGAGGAGGGTCGATGTCTCTTACAAAGGCGACAGTATCCGCCTGCGGTTGAGTGCACATGTGTCAGCCTGCGAACAAACAGTAAGAAGCAGTCGTGGTTGATTGTGTGGGCTTTATGGCCTTTTACCCAGAGCAGTACCGCCTTGGGGGCATCTGAGCTCTTTAGAATTAATTTTAAAGTTATATCTCCTGCTGGTGATCCAAATATGCTTTCTATTGTTTCTTTGCATGTCCGTTCAACAGGGAATGGGTGCAGACAAAGGTTTTTGCATGCTGTGAGTACTTTAACACCACATCACATTATCTGCCTTTTGTTTCAGTTCTGCTGAAAGCTATTGAAACAGAGTAAGATTGATATCATGCCCAACTTTCTGATTAATTTGACTTATAACCATCTGGCCACATCGGGGCAACGGTGTATTATGGAGTACGGGAAATTGAAATTTCATACTCCCACAGTGAATTGATCCTGAAATATGGAAATATTTATGGAATGAGATGGTAACTTCACAGCACAAATGAGGTACCCTTGCCATGATTGCAGGAAAACACTGAAATCCACACATTTGATCCCAATACACATGCACTATTCAGAGTAGGAGTGGAGGTCAGGAGTTAATATTTTATTAAATCAGCTTCCTTTTCTCGCCTTTAGCTCTCCATAAGTGCATTTAAATCAGCCAGCAGACATGGAACAACAGCAAATAGAGTGAAAGTAGCTTAAAAATTATGAGTGTAAAGCTTTGCTTAATGAAGGTGACATCTAAATTGCAGGATTCAGTGCTTCCATACTGGGCTAATTCTGCTTAAAATCCAAAATACCATATTAAACTCAAACTAGTTTATTCTACACCGAACATAAGAAACAGTTTGAGATTTTCTCTTTTCATTTGTGAAATAACAAAAAATTAAATTTAACTAGGACTGGACCATTTACGAAAAAAGCATGTCAATAAAATGGAAACAATATTGATCGATATCAATAATTATCAAAATAAATAAATAAATAAATAAAGCTTCTGAGTGCAGCCCTGGCCATTTTATGCAGTTGCTTGATTACCTATTTTTAGATAAAGAACACTAAATTCAAACTCAACGCTTTATTCAACCAACTTTAAGCGGTGAAAAGGTCTGCAAGTAAAACATTGGTTCCAATAAAAGACCCAAACATGTGTAACCATGTGTTTTTTCACCTTAATAAACCACAAATCAATCAATCTATCTATCTATATATATATATTACTAGAGCACCATATTTAGACGTTAGACATTAATATTTCATAAAATATTCCCTCTAATCCAAGCAATCTTCATTTAGTCAGGCAAGATTTAGATTGAGATTATGATTTATAGCTGGGATTATTTCTTGCTCTGATAAATCATGTACTGTGCATCACCTTCTCTTGAGATCCAGCTCTTATTCATAATTTAAAAGGTCTCGACAGTCCGTCAGTGGCACAGCTTGTTCTGCACAGTGGTGATGGAAAGCGTGCCACGGCCCTCAGGGGGGTTCCTTTGATTGAAATGAGCAAAAAAAAAAAAAAAACGTGTTTCACTGCAATGTGTGAGCGTGTGAGTGTGTGTGTGTGTGTGTGTGTGTGTGGTGTCCTGCAGTACTGCTCCGTACCCAGGCACGTGGATGGCGTACCTCGGAGAGCGTGCAGAGAGCCAGGGTGGGGGCAGGAGGCAGGGGAATGTGGTGTGGAGGCATGAGGCAGGCAAATCGCAGGTTCTGCATCTGTTCTGACAATCTACAGGGAAACGGCGCTCAAGCTGATGCCACTGCTGATGTTCTGCATATTTTATTTGCCTTTGACTGTTGCCTCTGATCTTTCAGAGTGGATATTTCCCTCGATCCATCCTTCATTTCTGCAGATTATGTAACTGGAGTTTAATCGGCTCGGGATTCATGCTGCAGTGAGCAAAGAGCTGTGGAGCAGAGGGTGTGGGGTGGTTTTTAATTGTTTGGGAATTTATTAGGTCAACAATTTTTTTAAAAGATCCCAAACATCCAATATCTTGAAGTAGGAATATAAAAAGAAACAAACCTAACAGTGATTTATGGGACAAAAGAAGAGAAGAAACATTCAAACGTTGCATTAAAAAGGATTCATACCCTTAATCTTTTTCACATTTTGTCACATTTAGCCAAGCATCTGTGTATTTTATCGGGAATATGCCCGATAGTAATGATTAATGGTTTTAGATGTTTGAAAATAAAATTCTCAGAAGACTGCAGTGCATTTGGATCCAGACCTCTTTACTCTGGTAGTTGTAAAAAAAAAAAAAAAAATATTTAAATAAAGACTGTCAGAAGTCAACTATAAACAAATTGCCCCTGTGTGTAATTTAATCTTAGCATAAACACTGCTTTTTCATTAAGATCAAAGAGTTTTATTAGAGAACAATAGTGAACAAATAATAATGACCAAGAAACCTGTGATAACTCTGGAGGACCTGCAGTGATGCAAAGCTCGGGTGGGAGACCATTAGTTGGTATATCCAGCCTAGCCAAAGTAGAAGACTGGCAAGAAGAAAGCCATTGTTGAAAGAAGAATATAAGAAGTGCTGCTTGCAGTTTGCTACAAGCCATCAGCCTAAATGCAAAACATCAAAATATATGACCCTGAACAAACGTCTGCACCATGGTACATGGGGGGTGGCAGCAACATGCAGTGGAGACGCGTTACTTCACTAGGGAGGGGAGAACCAGGCACAGTAGATGGGAAGATTGATGGAGCTATGTACAGGGAAACTCGGGAGAAAATATGTTGGAAGCTACAAAAAACCTGAGACTGGCATCTTCCAGGGGGAAATAACCTTGAACAAAAACCCAAACCCAAAGCACGAGTTCTGAGCTTTGATTATTTTGCAAGGAAAAATGAGCAAAAACTTTGTGTCTAGATGTGTGAAGCTGGTAGAGAGCACCCCTAATGACTTTAAGTTGTGCAAACAGTAAAAGGAGGTCCTGCGAAGCATTATTTGTGGAGGCTGAAAACTAATGCTTGCTGCAGTTTTCAGATTTTTATTGGTAAAAAAAATACTACTTTGTCCTGGTCCATCACATAAAATCATCATTAAATACTCCAAACTGTGTGCCTGCAATGTGACAAAATGTACAAACGTCAAATTGGTTGTGTTCAATTAATTTCATGTTTCCGCTGTATTTCTCCATTGTTTTGCAAAGAAAAACTAAATAAAAAGAGAAGCTCCTACTTTATGTAAAAGTCTTGTGGTTTTATTTGTTAAGGAATAAAAATTGGAAAAAGGTCCTTCTTTAAGAAAAATACAAAAACTGTGAAATGTGTCAATTTTCGCCCCCAGAATGCAAAGGTTTTATAGATTAACAACATTTTTTATCCTCTGTGGTCTGCAGGGAGCAAGACGAAGGAAGGAGTTGTGTCATCAGTAAACACAGGTAAGAAAAACTCAGTTTACTTACAATTACTTTATGGTCAGCACCGATCTCCAGTTTAATTTTGAATTTGACCTGCTGACTCCAGCTAATAAATAATAAACTGTCAAACTGTTTTAATCAACTAGTTAAAGGCAATAAACATTAATGATGAAAGACAAAATGTGCTATATGTACTTTCATAGAAGAGATAGCTTTAGATGCAACAAAAATTGGAAGCATCAAAAATATCAACATTTATACATTGCACCATAAATATGCCCTAAAGTTTGGCCTATTTAAATAAAAACAAAACAAAATTCCTTAAAGTATTTGTGGTTTGTTGTTGTGTTTAAGGACAGAGAAAAAGTGTTGTCACTTTTTCTACTTAACATTCAGGGCAGATGAATGGAAAACTTTATTCAGGGACAGAAGCTCTTACGTTAAGCATGAAACTGGCATTCTTCAGCTGTTTACATCTACACTGATTTACTGTTTTACAAAATCTAAAAGGTATATAGACACGTAATATAAAATAACCATTTGATCATGATAAAATAGGGTTATATACACCAAGCCTCCATCTTGAGTGTTTTGACAGTATCTCATAACTTTCATAATGCTAGTTTGCCTAATTTATAAATCAATTGTAAATAACACCGGACCGAGCCTGACCCTATGCAACGCCTCGCAATAAAGCGGCAGCCTAGGGTGATCGAAGACCAACGTTATTAACTAAATTCAAAGATCTACAGCAACTTTAAGAGCTTCATATCAGAACATTTACTCACATCAGTCAACTCTGCGGTCACATCTGAGCCTCGGCAGGTTTAGCTTCCGCTTCGGTGAACAGCAATCGGTTATACTGTATTCCCAGCGACATTCCAGTCTTTTCCCTCTTGGTATCATATTCTTTGTGCATTTTTTTCACTGGAACTTGGACCATTCTGCATTGTGTCGCTGGAGATGCTCGTAGCCTTTAGCCACTCCCTTATTTTAACCCCTGCTGACATAAATAAACATAAAAGGCTTTATTTACTAAGAACTGAGCAAAAACAAACCATAAAACACCAAAATAACAACTAATATGCCAGCAGGACGTGGTAATCGTTCATAAAAACATTGTATGCAACCAGAATGAGCTACTGACATAAATTTAAAAAAGTCAAATAATGTGGCTTAGCACCTTTAACAGCTTCAATGTCAGTTCAAATGATTCTCAAACATGCCAATGTCATCATATGACAGATTTGTTTATGCCCACTTTTTAAAAAATATTGATAGGGAATAGCTTGAAACTATTCACCAAAAATCCTACTGCTCTAACTTCGCAGCTTTTAAACTACATCCATGGATGCAGGTAAATGCCTGGGGTTCACCAAACATCAAATCTTCTCTCTGGGAAACTTGAGTATTTTCTACGCAAAGATGGAGACCTCTTAAACATTCAAAAGTGACTCGAATGTGAGATATAAATCGATATCTGGATTGTTAATGTTGCTGATCCTTGGACTGCCAGTGTCTCCAGGGAAAGCTGTATTTCTGCAAACTAGGATGGATGTGATCCACTGTCATCTGCTGCAGAAAAAATATACACTTCCTACTGATGGGAACGCCACAGTACCCCCACACAGCAAAAACAAAAGAATCCCATTCATCATCCAACTATATTAAATGCGCCGTGTTGTACTGTGAAGAAGAATGAGGGTCTGAGTAGGATACAGGGTCACTAAAGTGTTTGTGTGCGTGTTAGTTGGACAGTATCTTGACCTCTGTCGTCTCTCTTGTGCCAGTGGCCAACAGGACCGTGGACCAGACCAACATCGTTGGAGAAACAGCAGTCGCCGGAGCCAACGAAGTGTCACAGGCGACCATCGAGGGGGTTGAGAACGTCGCCGCATCAACCGGGCTGGTCAGTCAGGTCAGTTACCATGGAGATGTTACACCGCCCTCATCTTTCGTGGAGTGGCTCTGAACGATTTGTTGGGTTGATCAACAAATGGAGCCTGATGAAACCTACAAAAGTTGTTTTTTTTGCATCGTTAGCTGCTATTTGGTCTATAGCCACTAGATGGAGCCATTTCTTTCACAAAACACACAAAGACAACATTTTAATTGCAATACTGCAACTCTGAAAATACAGTGTTTGAAACATTACTCGTTTCAGTATTATGCACTTGTTTAAAAGGTTTTTCTAAATATCTGCCTTTGAACTATTATTTTTGAAGACGAGATCTAACCCTCATCAAAGTTCTCGAGATTTCAGAGCAGGTCTTTTTTTTTCTTCCAGTGTGTCTGAATCCACCTAAAAGCACATAAACAAAAACGTCAGGTTTAGGACCTAACAAATAATTTTCTTAAAATAAAGGCATGACATGTCAAACACAAGGATATTTCACTCCTATATGTGAAACTCCAATGTTATATGGATTTTTTTACATGCAGAATTCTACATTTCAAGTGTTTATTCCTGTTAATTTAAAGGATTTTGCCTTAGAGCAAACGAAAACCCAGATTCCTGTTTTTCAGCTGAAGTAATAATAGTTTTATAAAGCGTTGTAATACAGTGTGGCAGACCCTAGAGGGCTCTACCCACTCCCAGGCTACAGATTTATAGATATGTCTGTTTTTAGCTGTTTCTGTTCCTCTGGTGTTCTGAGTTGGAAGTTTAGTAAACGAGGCGATCAGACTTAGCTCCTGTCTCATGTTTATTACTCCTCCACAACAGAAATGTTATGACCAGAAGTGGGTAGTAACTAGTTACATTTACTGGAGTAACTTTTTGAACAAAATGTACTTTTAGGAGTAGCTTTACTGCTCTGTACTTTTTACTTTTACTTGAGTCATAAGTATCGCTTCTCTTACTTGAGTAAAATTTCTGGCTACTCTACCCACTGCGAGTAACCTCACAAATAAATAACATATTTGTTTTAACCAAAAATGGACCAGAGAGACAAAAACCTATAGTTCATGTTAATGTGAGACTTATTTGTACACAAGCTTAGTTATTTTTAAGTTATTTTCTGTATAACCTAATTAATTAAGATGTCGCTGTGATTAAACCAGGAACTAAGTCTAGTGATCTTCCTATGCCAATCCTCCATTTCTTTACCAAGTATGAAGGTTTACATTTTTTAGTTATTGCTTAATGTTAAAGAAACCCATAAACAGAAAGTGAAAATAAATGTTATTTTTGAAGAAGGAATAAAATAATTAAACTGGTTCATTGATATACATTTGCATTTTATGGTTGATAATATACATACATTTCTGCAGCTATTTAATTAAAGTGTGAACAGCAACTCCTGACATGTGATCATCTGTTCTGGTTTCTGTTCATTTCTCTGTTAAATGTTCTCACATCCAACTCTTGTGTTCTTCGAGCTTGAGTGTGAAGTTTTTTTTAGCTCTTTGTTGTGTCAGTGCTTCTGTCTTGTGTGTTGTTGCTGCACTTCAAGTCAATTCACCCCTTCGTCAGTTGTCTCTCTCATGTCGTACCCCCAAGCGTTGCCTTTTGTTCCCGCCCTTCTTAATAACGTACCTGAAAATATTTGGTACTAAAAAGTAAAAGTTTGGTACTCATGTGCTTAACCACTGCGTATCAGTTTTCTTTTTGTTATTAACTATTGCAATGAAGATTAATAATCCAAATAATTTTCAAATACCATGTATATTTGTTATTATGGTTTTAAGTTTTTGATATTAGGAAGTATTAAGTTCTGGTCCATGTTTGGCCCAGTTGACTCTTATGATACATGACAGATTCGGACCCTGTATCAAACAAAAGACTTATCTTGAATTGGCCTTAATTGACAGTGATCAGACAGGAAATGGGCAGAGAGTAGAGGGAACATTTACAGCAAAGGCTTCAAGGTTGGGAATCAAACACGGGAAGGCTGTAATAAGGTCTAAAGCCTTTTTTAGGGGGTCGCCCTCCTCAAATGAAAAGAACACCTGACAATCTGTTTGCAAGTAGTTTAAAGGTACTTTCACCCAAAAAATAAACGGTTGTCATTTGAAGAATGGTTGGTAAAATGTGTCTTTTCTGACCCTAGGTTACATTTCATGGTGACTGAATCAAGAGAAAACGTAAATATGGAGGCAAACTTCCCAACATATCAAGAAGAATCAGCCATTCATTCAGTGTACAATTGTCCAAACTGCAATAATGAGAACTAAAACTAGAGTCAGGTACAAATCTTAATGCTGCAGATACACTTAGCCAATCATTCACAAACATAAATTTGCATGCATGTTTAAAATGTCCCAATAGCTGTGTACTGACAAAACAAACACTTTTCTAAGTTATTTTTCTCACACTAAAAGACAAACATTTGCTTTTGAAGTAAAAAAAAATAAATAGTTTTCTTACAAGAAAAATCTGAAGCATTTATACACGGCTTCCTGATAAATCAGCGGCAGTTTACAGACATTCTCTGCAGCATTTGCTAAAGGTGAAGCATAAAAAATTTAAAGCACATCACCCAGCTACAAGTAAAACTGCTGTTTTCTACCTTTTAACCCAATTCACTCATGCAAATAGTAAAGAATACAGGACCCAAATATGGATCCCTGGAGGGCGCCCTCATGAATTACCAAGGAGCCGGAGGACACATAAACTAGAACAGCTTGTGTTCCACCATTCACATGGTTTCCAAACTATTTACCAGCTACTGAATACGTTCCAATATCTACCGCCCTATAGTGTTATAAAAACTATTTGAAATAATTGGATATGAAACATCCTGAAGGCAAATACAAATAGAAGCTTTGCAGATACAAAATGTTCCCATAGACGGCTGCTTTATGTTCCTGAAAAGCTGGGTACACAAACTTTGAAAGAACAAGACGGTGAAAGGGTGAAATGACCACTAGCTGCTGCTGTTGATGTTGTTGTTGTTGTTGTGCTCATCATTTGTTTTGTTTGTTTTTTCTTTTTTTTATGCGGTTTGTGTCTCACTTGTGTTTCCCGGATAGGAGGAGCCCGTATACGAGGTATCTATGGGACAGCAGTGTTGGGGGGGTCAGAGGTGTACCTTGGTTTGGTGGCAGGGAGGGGGAATGCCCTGCATGGAGAGTGATGGCTGCTGCTCATTGAATGTCTAATTTATTATTATTATTCCTTTAAAATCTGCGGTGTATTGCTGGCTCGCAGCAACACAGGTGAGCATCAGGAGGAGTGATGGGAAAGCAATAACAAAAATATATATAACATGCCTATTTCAGTAAATTTAAGTAATTAAAAACCCCTCAGAAACCTTCCTATTGTAGAAAAGCTGCAAGAAGAAAGTACCTGTGTAGAAAAATGTCTTAAGCTCTCCTGTTCGCTGTTTGACACCAGCCGTGTAGGAGACACAGCAAACGTGGAAGAAAACCTGCTGCACAAGACTTGAGATTGGAGCTCATTGTCACCCTCCGGAAGAAGAATTACCTTAAACAAAACAACCGATTAGATCCCTGCACCCATGTGTTAAATGGCTGAGTCATACTCTAGAAAGGACAAAGAGAAAAGAAACCTGTGTAACTTCCTCCCAGCTACATAAATGCTTTTGTAAGAACCTGTATACCGCTTCTTTCACTTTCCTTTCTGCTGCTCACCTTGGTGTAAGGTAACGGTTTTACTAAATTACACTAAATGTTTCATTCCTAACCATCTATGTCCTCTCCAGCTTATCACATCAGCTGGTTTATAACACTTAGACATGTAAACTCATATTTTACCTTCACAAACTGAAAAACTATAACAAACTAACTCTAAGTATCCTTAAGCATGTCTCTTAGTGTTGATTTTTCAGTATCAACAGCCGGTTAAGTTTCAGTTTTGCTCAGTTGTATTGACATGCTGGGAGGATTAAGTTTCTAGCCTGCTGCCAACTCATTTTTTTTCTATTGTTTCAAATAATAATAATAATAATAATAATAATAATAATAATAATAATAATAATAATAGTACTTCACCTTTTTTGGTATGTTTTTTAAACCATTTATCCTGTTTTCTCCACTACAGGGAGAGTATGGAGGAATGGAGCAAGGTGGGGAAGGAGGAGAGGTAAGAAAACAGGAGAAGATCTGAAACTGAATGAACAACAGTGCAACCTAAATAGGAAGTATTATATGGGAATTAGATGAATTTATAGAGAATACAATAAATGATTTGCTTGCTGAACGTAAGATTATGCTATGTTGAGGTCCAGTTTGTAGTTTGCCAACATCTAAATGCACCCAAATGCTGCAGATTAATATCAGAACCACGGTTTAGGGGGGTAGTAAAGTTTCTAAAATGTCTTAATCTGTTAACCTTTAGGGAGTGATCATAAGTACAGCAAGTAGTTGTCTTCCCTCTTTGCGAGAATCAAAGGAGTTTTCTGACAGCTTCACTGGACTGACCAAGGAACTCAGAGCAGATCTAAAATGGAGAATTGCAATGTAGTATTGTAAGATTTCATAGATTTTAAACAAAATCCATAAAAAATTAATAGTTCAGTAAAATTAGTAAAAAATCCAAAACTGATATGATTTTGCTGTCCGTGAATTGTGTCTTTAAATTATCACTTAACTATATACAAGCAGAGCCAGAGAAAAACATCAGGTGCTAAAGATGAACCTGATTTAAAAATATCAAATCTGTAAAAACAATTGTCATCCTTTCCCTCTTAAATCTGTCCGTTTCTCCATCCAAACCTGATCATCTGGAAAACAAAAGACAGTTACTGTATCTAATGACAGAACGTAGTAAGTCCACTAAAGCCATCACTCTTAGAGCAAAATGTCGTCTTCTATCTGAACAGCCGTAAAAGTGGGAGGTGGAAAGCAGTTTATATACAGATGTTTTTAGTAAACATGGTAAATGAAGTTGGGTAGAATTTATCCAACATATTCATCCAAATCTGACATTCAACACAATTGTTTTTGGTAAATTATGATGAGAGATTGAAATCTAAATTCAGAAAGTAGGGACATGAATTAGACCTCCTTTCAACACCTATTGACAGCCTTAATGAAGATGTGTTAAACACATAGGAAAATAATTTCTTCTGTTATTACATTAGCATAAATATACACTAAACAATAATGATTTTTTTGGTTTTATTTTTAACAAAACCACTAGTAAATAGAAACTGCATTCTTTTTTTTTTTACTATATTACCTAAATTAAGATTTTTTACAATATTCTTAACTTTTTACTTTGGAAAGAGTCTGAACTCTTAAGAGATAAGATACGCTTTATTGATCTCACAGTGGAGAAATTCACTTGTCCCATCGGCTCAATAGTCAAAAGTCAGAAGAAGGTGTCAAAGTAGGTAAGTAGAATCAGTTAGATACAACTGGTAATCCATGACCTCTGCTGGCTCATATCTCCAACTCCATGTCCAAAATGGGAAATACTAGCAAACTTACCCTAAGGTGAAGTTAATGGATGTCATAAGTCAGCAAATGGCAACATGAAAATAGTTATCTGTTTAAGCATACGCATATCTACAATAGAGATAAATTTCCTGTCCTATTCATAAAAATAAGCTGTATAAAGTATTAGCACCCAGGTTTTGAGATAATTTTACCACATCTACAACAAAAACTGGCAAAATTGAAATGGCTAAATTGAAATGGCTAAAAAGGATGTCATCCACCATTTATGAGGATAATCTTTGTAAAATAAAAGGCTTAAGTATCAAAAATTGTACGTAGGCTGATTATTAATCATTTCTGTGTTTTTTCCTGTGGTCAAGAAAAGCTCTAAATCTGTCTTCCACTAATCATGACTTCTGTCATTCCCACGTTTTCTCTCTTTTAGGGCTACTAGTCCTCTTCTGGACCCTTCAGCTGCCCCTTGCCTTCCTCGCCTCGCCGTACCAGACTTCAGATGTTCAGCATATTTTTTTGTGACTTTTCGGAACCAAAATGGGAACAGACTCTTCCAGACGCCGTACCTCGCCCACCCCACCCCCCTCCTCGCGCCACTTGTCCCCTCACCGTCTAACTTCCTGCAGCCCGTGGCTTTTCCTCTGCTTCCCGTCGCCTCACCTGTGTGTTCGTGTAGATAAACCCCAGTGTCTTTGCAGCCCGACTGAGAAATTTATTACACCCTTTTCCCCCAAACACAAGGAGACAAACCTCAATAAGGCGCCAGCATGAGACACTCACATTCAATACATACTATAAATACCAGCAGACCACACACAGGGCAAACAAGTAGCTGTAGGAGATTATAAGAGAAAAGCCTGTTTTAGTATATGAAGAAGTCATTGTGAAACCGAAGGAATACCAGGAGAGGATGTGTGCGTGTGCTGCAGGCCGTGTGTCCATGTCCAAGCTTGTGTGCATGTGTTTTCAGCAGGGATTCATGCTTTAAAGGCCCGCGCTTCAGTTTGTGTCAGTAGAATGCATGAGCAGGTGTTCCCCATGGTGTTCTCTATAGGACGGCTGTTACGTGTCGCAAAGTCCGGCTTTGTGTGTATGTGTCCGCTTCAGCATTTAGAAACACAGTTAGCGCAGTAGAAGTGATGCACAATGCAATGTGATGTTATGCATGAGCACTTTCAGACGTCGGTCCATGCCGTGACGTGTTTGTGTCTGCAGAGTCGGGGCAGGGGGGGACAGATCTTTGGGCGTTCAACAATCAGTTTGCTTTGGTTTGGTTAGATTTGGGCGAAGAGGAAGCTTCCCTGCAACTTGTACAACTGGACAATCTCTTATCTGACCTTCAGCGTGAGCTGTTTTAATCAAAACCATCAAGCGTACGCAGGCAGCGAGCATTTTTGGAAAACCATGAACCCGAAGCTGAAGACCTTCTGAATCAAGTATCTTAAGTGTCTCCTCAAGCAGTCTCGCAGTCAGTCACACCTTGAAACTTTTGACCAGGACACGTATGCTGACATCGTTAGGTGAAATGTTTGGGTCGTTAAGCGACAACGAACCAAACATTGAACCAAATCGAGGTTTGTCCAGTGAGTCATGTGACCTTAGTGGCCCGATTAGTGATCTTAACATAGAGGGATTGTTCTGACTGCAAGTTATAAGCTTGATTCTTCCAACCAGGTCCAGACTTGAAGGATCCTGATGGATGAGAGGGAGAAACATCTCCAAAAAGCAAGAGATGAAGGCCAGTTGCCTTCTACTTAAGAATCTACACCACTGATGAGCTATTAGATTTAAGATAAAACATTTTCCAACACGACTAAAGTTTCATCCTTCAAAATAAACGATTAGTAAACATGAAAAATACAGATTATTATTGTTTTGGTACTGAACCAAAAATAATTAAGTTAATGTAACCTTTTGAGCTAAGAAAAGACTCATATTACCTCAATCATGACTGGTTTATGAGCAGCAAATTCTATTTGCTTCATCTGTTTAAACAGAAATTGAATTTTTATCTGGATATTTTAGGTTATGAGTTTAAATCACTTGGGCAGAAAGAAAAGCGCTCACTTCTAGTAATAGATGAGCTCATTTCAACAGAAAATGCTTTACAAACAAATGTAGATGATGCCATACAAGCACGAAAATTATTAAAGAGTTTTAAAGTCTTTTTGAGTATTTAAAGCCACTTAGAACATAGATATAAAATGAATAAAAATCAATTATTCCCTTATGTGTGAGATAAGCTTTGGGAAACTAGTATGCATGTAATTATGAGAAACTGGAAGTTTTTGGGTGTGGATCTTATACCAAATATACCAGTGTGATGAGTGTGATGAAAAGGAAAGGAATGAAGGGTTATGTTTCGTTTTAGTTAAGCTCTGTGTGTTCATCTACGCTGAATGTCTCTCCTCTCTGCTGTTTAGGCCAATCAGATAGTCCCTTTCCCCATCGCTGAGCATCACACCATCAATTCTCCACCCAGGATCAGCATTCATCGCTTTACGAGTGTGCGTACGTGTGTGTGTGTCACAATAGAGGAGGTCCAGCCAGAAAAGCGTGTGTGCATTTTTTAATTTGAAGTCAACAGAAACTGACGACTGCATGTTGCCTTACAGATCAACGACGCCCCCATTCAAAACACACACAGAGACACAAACACTTCAGAGAAATAGCAACACAAACGCCCTCCACACAACACACGACTAACCCGAGTCACGCACTGTGTTTAAGTTGGCATCACGTCATAATCGCTGATTTTATAAACGGTAAATGTGGAAATAAAAAAAAAAAAAAAGGTTTTGTTGAAATCCAGCTATGGTGTCGACGTCTTGATTTGTTGTGGAGCTGGTTTAAAATGTGATTTACAAACAAGGTGTCAAAAAGTAAAGCTTTAAAAAAATATGTGTTAACCTGTATTAAGGTGTGTGATACAAAATTTGGTATTTGGAAGAAGCAGACAAAAAAATAAATAAATAAATAACTTCTTGGTTCAGATGGAAATGCTATATGACATCAAAACTGACTCAGTGAACAGATCGCCTCAATCAATAAACATGGTAAAGGAAAGGGATGCATTTCTTTGGCAGGGACATGGAGTTGAAGGAAACAGCTCAATCCTGGAATAAAACTTGTAAAAGACTGAAGAATTTGTAGCCTGGAGTAGTGGACATAAACCCAAGTGAGAATCTATGGTGAGATTTGAAGCTTGATGTTGACAAGCAATCTCCATCTAATCTGACTAACCTGAGCTTTTCCATATAATGAAAATATCTGCACATAAGTTTATAATTAATGGACATGATTAATTGATCACCAACAATTTTGACCATCCCTGTACAAGCTGGAGTTTGGGCTATTTGCTGATGTAGAGAAAACAGGTGCTTGTTGCTACAATGCTAATATGGAAAGACATCAGCAATAGCCATAGAGAGGTAATTGTTACTGTTGCTGAGGTCTTGTCATAAACAAGATTTCAGGTTGACCTCCACCTGTCCAAATATGTGTAACGATACACTTAGAAGTTTTTCCAGACCCTTGAAAACGCTAAAAGCACATTTTCATACTTTAAAAGGGGACCCATGATGCTTCCTTTTTAGTTTTCAAACTAAATATTTAGCCCCAAATTAAATGTTTAGTTTACAAACTAAACGTTTACTATGGAGCTAAATATTTAGCTTGATAATTAAATATTTAACTTGGAAAATTCTCTACAAACAAATGTAGATGATGCAATACAAGCCTGAACATTATTGAAGAGTTTTAAAGTCTTTTTGAGTATTTAAAGCCACTTAGAACATAGAGATAAAATGAATAAAAATCAATTCTTCCCTTATGTGTGAGATAAGCTTTGGGAAACTAGTATGCATGTAATTATGAGAAACTGGAAGTTTTTGGGTGTGGATCTTATACCAAATATACCAGTGTGATGAGTGTGATGAAAAGGAAAGGAATGAAGGGTTATGTTTCGTTTTAGCTAAGCTCTGTGTGTTCATCTAAGCTAAATGTCTCTACTCTCTGCTGTTTAGGCCAATCAGATAGTCCCAAACTAAATATTTAGCCTCAAATTAAATGTTTAGTTTACAAACTAAAAGTTTACTATGGAGCTAAATATTTAGCATGCTAATTAAATATTTAACTTGGAACTATGACTTGTTTATAAATTTATGAATAACAAAAATATGAAAAAATGAACCCTGCCTTTTATCTCTTATGACAGGCTAATTATATTTTGCCATAAATCTTTCATTGTATAATTTTACAAACGGAACCCCATAGGCCTAACAGCAAGGATAAAAAATATACAGATAATATACTGCGAGAAAAAAAACCTAAAAGACGGCTGGCTTCTTGTGAGAAAATACGTTTTATCAAGATGGACACAAAATATGGAATTCAAGTTAAAGTTGGCTATCTAAAACATCCCTTAGCTTACCTGTCTGCTCTCCTTTTGACACAGACTCCTTGGAGTTTTTAATGGAACATCGTAGCCCAGCCATTTTTCTGGTATTGTGTGGTCTTCTGAAGGTCTTTTTGTCCACAAAATGAAAAGTACAAACATAGCCTACGCTCACTTCTACAAATTTAAAGATTTTAACCACAGGAGAAGGGATTTTTCATTCTTCTGCTGGGTGTAAAGGTCGTAAGGCGCCTCGCATCCACAGCTCTTGTACACGGTCAGTGATTAAAACACTCCTGCTCCACGTAAACCTTTGTTTTACACCAGTTAATATGACAATCTCTAACTGTACAAACTATCTCGGTCTTCCTCAAAGTTACAATGAAAAGTAATTAGATACAAAGTCTTGTTGCATTAGCCGCTTTTCAGCTAGCTAGCTAATGCAGAGGAAGTAACAAACCGGAAGTCTCGCACAAAAAAACGTCAACTCTATCAGTTGCGTATTGTGCGCCCTCTGGTGGCAAGCATAGATATAGCGGCCACTCATTTTTCAGTTAAGATGGTACTGTATAAATATTTGTGTATTTTATGTAAAGCAAATAAAATTAAATTGTATGGGGTGCCCGTTTTTACATCTACAAAATTCCAACGTAGAAAGCATGTTCATTTTTTGCACAAAATCATTCTCAGAAAATGAGTTCCCCTCCTCAGTTCTGCCTATTTTTGAACTTCTTTCACAATAAGCTGTTTTCACTTTTATGCAAATAAGAGTTGAGTTGAGGCCTCGCCCTCAACTCAATGTTTAAATTTTATACATAAAAAGCTACAAACAGATACAAATGGGTACAACCCTCAGGCAGTCCTTCGCACCACGTCACAGCTACATCCAGTTCCTGATTGGTTGAGGCGACAAGCTCAGATTTGCCTCACTTTGCCTCCATCATAGGTCTCGTGTCACTCTGATCTCGCTTTAATCGCCAGAATCACGCATTTTGCGTCGCCAGAATTGCCTCTGTGGACTTGCTTAGAGCTTTGAGACACATCACTCCGGTGTGGCACCTGTGTAGGAATTTCATGTAAATCTGTTTCTCGGCCTGACAAATTTGCACTCCATGTGAATGCACCTTTAGCGTTTGTTTGTGCTAAATAAAAATCAAGTTCATGCCGAACAGCTGTTGTACAGCATATACAGCGGTAAAACAGGCTGAAGTGGGCGAAGCTCCACTTGAGTTGCTAAGTGAGGGGCGGGTCTGGCACCAACTGTGACATAGTAATCGGGAGGTTTTTGAAACCGTTCGTTCTCCAGACAACAAAACATTTTCTTAGTGCAACAAAAAACAAAACAAAAAACAGGTGGATCTTTTTTTTGACTGTTTTTAGAAGCAGTTGAGACCCAAATGGAAGTACAAAAACTTAAAAGGTTAATTTTGCATAATAGGTCTCCTACAGTATCTAGAGAAAAGCTACTGGAATGTCCCAGAACCTTCTTATGTATATATGTCATGCATGAGCTGATAAAAGCTGTTCTAGGAGGAGAACAAAGAAAAACACTCGACTTTTTATGAACATTTTATTTGTTTTCCAAAAAAAAAAACTGAATGCAATAAAAATAAAAAGTAATTTCCTCCAAAATTCTTTTCGTTGCAGCAGAACAGGACGGTTAAACTGAGGAGAACTCTAACAGGGAGGTCACAGTGACTGCTCGCCCACCTCCGCTCCTCCTTAGCGGCCGGCGGAGGAGTCGGGGGAAGCTGCACTTAAGCTAAAGCAACAGAGAAAGCTCAAGAATCAAGAAGAGGACAGTAAAAACACTTATGAAATAAAAATGTCCTAAAATTTTGAAACCTTATCCCTAATCTTTTCATCAGAAAGATTAAAATGACTAATCTTGCTAATGGAGTTAAACCTAAATCCCTTTTAATCAACATTAGTCTAGAGTGGTCAGTTCCCTTTTAAGGTCTGACGTCTTTCTGAAATAAGGCATCAGCAGTGCTGTCAACAGAAACGGCTGCAACACGCAGGTCACACGTGCATCCAGCAACTACGACATGTACGCCGTGAATATGGCTGCCAAAAGAAAACATTAACGTTAATCTGACTGCGGAAGGAGCGACAGAGTCCTTCGCTTCTTTACAAACACAGGTCTCCGCTCCAACTCAGGTTAACTTCAGGCGGGAACAAGAACAGGGCGGCTTCTCTACGGCTGCACAAATATCGCAGGGGAAAACGCACGGCTGTGGATGCATGTGTGGTAAACGGTGATATGTTCAGAAGGCTGTTTGAGGAGGTAGAGGGAAGCTGGAGAGAGGGATGAAGAGCGGAGGAAGAGGAGAACAGTGCACGTTCAGGAGGGGCCGTTTATGTGAAGGTGAGCCCAGCTTCGTTGTAGACCTTGAAGACCTTCTCGATGGCGTTGACGTAGGCGGCCGTCCGCAGGTCCAGACCCAGGTTGTACTTGCTGGCTGTGCGCATGATTTGCTGCAAAGTCAGACGAAGGCAGGTGTTAGAGGGAATTGTTAATTTGTCTTAAACCCATGGGATTTTCTTTACATAAAAAAGAAAAAATATGTATTTCATCACTACAATATGATGATATTTGTATCATTTTAACTGGCGCAAAACCAATATACAGCAAGAAAAGCAGCAAATATTTAGAAACAAACAAATATAATAAAGCTGCTCTCCTGTATGGAAAAAGTAGACAAGGTAAAGTTTACTGGAACTTGGACTCAGGGACACAAGTAATTAGAAAACAGGCTGATTTTCATGGTTCCTGCACATTCTTCATGTTAAGGAGTCCTGATTTCTTTTAGATCTCATTTAAAAATGGAAAACACCCAAGTTCACATGCATTATAGCAGGTAAAGCTACATTGCTGAGGCTTTAAACAATACACTACACTACAAGGAGGAAAGGGAGGATAAACAGAAATTAATCTTCACATCATATCCTGAAGTTTTGTTTTTCCTACACTGCTCCAGCTTTAATTTAAACTGCCTTTACTGTACATCATAAATGGAAAGCTGAAACCTTTTTGTTGTTAAAAGTTATTAAAAGTAAATGATCATCAGCAAATGTAGAATTCAATAAGCTGAAACAAAGTAAGAAGCAGCACATTATTAATATTGCCTTCAATTACGTTTTCAAAAGTCTCGTTTAAACGATTTTCTGTAGATTCATGAACTGCAGAAATTAAAGAACTGTAGCAAGTTTTGATTTTGTTTTTTTGAAGCGTGATATTAACTGGTCAGATCGGCCTTCCTAACTGGAGCCAAACTCACCCGGGCAGATCGCTCCATCGTGTAAGCCAGCCCAGAGTGAACGATGTCCTTCTCTGAGGCGCCCTGCAAACAGGAATTATCAAACACACAATGGAAACAGTAACAATTACACCTGTTGTTGAAACGTTACACTTCACGTCTATTAAGTTATTCAATGTTGTCATTCTGAGTCCTGGTTATAACAATTAATGAAACTTTTAATCAAGACTCAAATCTGTAAAAGTAATATGAAACTTTTAGAGCAACTGACTGAGTTTAGTGTCAGACAGACACTTTTTATATGGACTTTCTGGTACAGATCCAGTAAAAAATATCTGCTTTGTAACAAGGGAGCAGTTCCTGTTTTTAAGCTGCTTTAGTTTTTGGAGAACAGATGTTACTCACAGCAATTCTGGCCTGGAAATCAGCAGTAGGAACGATGGGGATGGGTCCTCCCTGCTTTCCAAACTTCCTCTCTAAACTCTCCTGCACAGACACTGTGGGGGGGAGTTCAGTTTAGTTTAGTTTTAAATCCCTCTGTGGTGCGGCAGGCATGACACATAAGACTTGTTGGCAGAAATTACCTGAAATGTAAAAATTATGAAAGATGCAGCATTTATCTTTGAAAAGAGTAGAAACTACAGGAGACAGAAACTGGACCTGCAGTAGATGAGTACGTGTTACACAGCAGGGCAATAGAAATGTCTGCCCCACAGTGCTGAGTATTGAAAGATAACTAATGTTTTATTTTTATCTTTTTTTTATGTTATGTTTTATTTCTTAGATCAAAGACGTGGAACAAAAGGTTTGGATAGAAACAATGTGGAAAATCTGGTCAACCAACCCTGGGTCACATTTTTTATGACAAAGCCAGCAGAGAGAAAATAACAAAGAACTAAACACCACCTACACGTTTGCATTTGATATCCAGAGGATCAAGTTAAACTTGTTCTACAAAAGTACATTTCTATCCTATCCTATCATACTCAGTGAAAGATGACTGTACCTGATCATGATTGGCTGCATATCAAATACAGAGAAGGTATAAATAATGAGGAAAAAGCTGGAGACACACCAACATCTCTTGGATGCTGCTGGCAGAACCACACCTGAACCATTCAACTGGGTAAGAATATCTGAGTTTATGTTTACACTATTATTATTTTGTTTTCTGTTACAATAGTAATGGATTTGTGAGAAACAAAGTAAAGATCCAAGACTATCATATGTTTTAACAAACATCATTTGTCAATTTCGGTCCTTTTTGCCTATTTTCAGAAATTTCTTTCTTAAATATTTGTTTTAGGAAGGCACATAACACTGAACCAATTAATATTTAGGGAATATTTAGTAACCTTTGTGTTCTTTAAAACAAAAACAGTGTTGGTAGCCCGGTAAGGGTTAAATTCAGATGTACTGTATCCGTAAAAAGGTTTTGAGTCCAATTCTGAGGTTTCTCTCTGTGCTTCCAGGAAACAGCTGGACTCGGCCTGTACGTCTTTGACTCAAGTCACTCTGTTTGACACGTAAACTGCTGCAAAACATGGCCAACATCGTAAGTACAGCTAACTTTTACTGTGATCTGTGTCCAAAAGCCAGATTAAGTAAAAAAAAAAAAAAAGCTGATTCAATTCCCTACTGTGTGAAGCTTCTTAGGCCATTTTCATATAAACCTTATGTCCAACTGCATCTCACTTTATGTTACAAAAAACATCTGACCTTAGCTCCATTTAATCATGTAATAAGTACATTTCTAATATG
The DNA here is from genome assembly GCF_011125445.2 of Fundulus heteroclitus. Classification (NCBI taxonomy): domain Eukaryota; kingdom Metazoa; phylum Chordata; class Actinopteri; order Cyprinodontiformes; family Fundulidae; genus Fundulus; species Fundulus heteroclitus. Next base: position 10,378,652 of record NC_046370.1, read on the forward strand.
TCTTTCTTGTTTTTGCCCTTTAATGTAGATGCCACAGGAATTTGAATACACTGATGGTGCTTCAAAAGCACGAAAACAAAGAGAACGGGCCCAACAAATGGAAGAGAACCCAGAAACTCTTTATACATATGGAAACAGTCTCGTGTTTCACACTGAAGATCCAGAAATCTGGAGAGAGAGTTTAACAGAGGAATTTGGAAGAAACCCTGAAACAACTGACAGTTACTATATATGGAAAACAAACGATGCAGGCACCATTCAGTTATATCGTAAAACCAAGAAGTGTGTGATATATGGGAAGGATGAAAAAAGACAAGGATTTTTAAACAGGTTTGGAGCGCTTTTGGATCGTGTTGGAAACATCCGGAATCGAACAAATAACACAAATTAGACAACAAGTTGACAGCCAGTGACGACAAAAACAACCCCCCTTAAGATAATTGTAGAGATAAAAAAACACTTAAATAAAATATCAGGGAATTTCGGGCTATTAAGGTGCGTTCACATTGAGCGTGAATAATCTGAGCCAAGCAACAGATTTACATGGTATACAGGTGCGATGCGTCACAAAACGGCTCTAAGCGAAGCCACAGAGGCAATTCTAGCGACACAGTTGTTGACACAGCCACAGTTGTTGGAGTTGATAAAGCTGAACTTTTGTGTCGTGCCACGGCAACCAATCAGGAACTGGATGTGGCTGTGACGTGGGGTGAAGGAAAGCTCCATTTTACTGCTGTAATTCTGGCTTGTCACCTGCTGTGCAATTGCTGTCGCCTACCATGCGAACAGCCGGCAAAAAGTGACAACACTGCGGCACCAATGTGAACGCACCTTTCTTCTTCTTATGATATCTGGTGGATTACTTTATTGATTTTTCTCACAACCTTTTTTGTGTCACAACCATGTTCTGGGAGTTATGGGGGGATTGGGGAGGGTTTTGTACTCACTGAGAAGGTGGTAGTTGGAGTCTCTCTCGTACTTGAAGGTCAGTCTGCCATAACTGACATGATTGAGATTCTTCAGCCACTCGAAATACGATACGGTCACACCACCAGCATTCAGGTACATGTCCTGCAAGAAGAAGGAAAACATCATGTAACCTCGGGTTTTGTTCATTGTCTTGAAAAAAAATTGTCTTCTGCAACTAAAGATGTATTTTAGGATTTTATTTGATTACTGTTCAACAAGAGGTTTTTCTATGAAATAATTGCCTTTATTTTCATATGTAAACTGTGAACAGGAACATTTAAACTCTTCATTTTCGTGGAGCAAAAAGTAATTTTGTTAAAACTTGCTCCCAGTGAACATGTACTCACATCTCACAGTTAAAGTTTGTAATCCCCTCATCTGCTTTTGTCTCTGTGTTTATATGTATACGTAAATAAAAACACAAAATGCCTATTTTCCTTTGTTTATCTTTCTAGTAAATAGTTAACAAATAAAAAGATACTATTTGCTCAAAATCCTGCCTGCTGATTTTCTTTGACAATTATACCAAAATAAATCAAACGGTAGAGCACAGGACATGAATTTTTAAATATCTTGTATTTATTTTGAAAGAAACTCTTAACATTAAAAAAAGGTTAATATTCTCCTCAGACTGAAAACTGGACAGAACAGATTTCAACAAGTCTCCATAAAGCGCAGAACATTGAGTATTTTCAGTCAGAACAAAAATCCTTCTGTGAACTTTCAGTTTCCTCTTGGAGGATTTAGCCTTTAATGCACAGCTAAAGGTGCATAGCCACGTTATTTGACTTTTTTTTATTATTTATACATCCATAGCTCACTCTGGTTGCATACAAAGCTTTTATGAAACATTATCACATCCTGCTGGCGTATTGGTTGCAATTTTGAAGCTTTATGCTTTGTTTTTGCTCAGTTTGTAAGTAAATATAGCCTTTCGTAATTATTTACGATTTTAACGGAAGTACATACTGCGCATGCACAGCAGTGGTTAAAACAAGTTGGCGACTAATGACCATTAGAACCTCCCAGCGAAACAATGAAGAATGGTCCAATATCCAGTGGAAAAAAAACACAAAACAATTATTTAAATAGGGAAAAGACTGAAATGTCTCTGGGAATATTGTATGATCATTGGTGTTCACTGAAGCGGACACTAAAACTGCCGAGGCTCAGATGTGACCACAGACTTGACTGACGTGAGTAAATGTTCTGATATGAGGCTCCTAGAGTTGCTGTAGATCATTTTAATTAATTAATAATGTTTGGTCTTTGATCACGCCAAGCTGCCACTTTACTGCGAGGCATTGCAGAAGGTCAGGCTTGAGCCGGCATTATTTAATATTGATTTATTAATTAAGCAAACCGGCATTATGATAGTTCTGTGATATAGTCGCTAGATGACGCCACGTCTGTTATATCTGCTAATCGTGACTGGCGCTGGGGCTATATTTATCTACAAAAAGAAAAATCAAAACATTATGAGGATAACATTTTTTTTATCATGATCGAATGTTTTTTTTGTGGGTTTTTTAAGCATATAATGTAGCTATAAACCTTTTATCAGATCTGGACAATGGTTCATGACTTGTGGAAATTAGTCCTACATCATTTGAATAGTTAAACATGTAAAGGTGAGCAGCATAGGAAAGAGGGTCGTCACAATACTAAAATTTTAAACCCTACAAACGATAACAATACTGAGAATAATGCTGTATGTTCGACACCATTTTCGAAACCGTGGAAATATTTCCTATTAAAGAGGAGGACATATCATTATTGTTGCTTTATTAGGACAAACCCAGTTGGTAAAAGGCAATTAAGCTCATAATTTAGAAAATGTATCTGATAAGAAAGTGTTATCTTCTTGTTATTCAAATCAGTAGAGGAGATTTTTTTTTTGGTTGAGTATACATGTGTTTTAGTTTAGCTGTAAATTTGCTGCTGATACAGATCATTTCAAATTTGGGGACAAAAAAAAGGATAATTTTATTGTAAAAGACATTTTGTTTCTAATTATAAACAAATATCAGGTAAACATAAACATCTTCAGTAGCTGCTCTGTTGAGTTTGTGTTTCAGGTAATTTTTGGTTTATTGAAGTCATTGTGAAACCGAAGGAATACCAGGAGAGGGTGTGTGCGTGTGCTGCAGGCCGTGTGTCCATGTCCAAGCTTGTGTGCATGTGTTTTCAGCAGGGATTCATGCTTTAAAGGCCCGCGCTTCAGTTTGTGTCAGTAGAATGCATGAGCAGGTGTTCCCCATGGTGTTCTCTATAGGACGGCTGTTACGTGTCGCAAAGTCCGGCTTTGTGTGTATGTGTCCGCTTCAGCATTTAGAAACACAGTTAGCGCAGTAGAAGTGATGCACAATGCAATGTGATGTTATGCATGAGCACTTTCAGACGTCGGTCCATGCCGTGACGTGTTTGTGTCTGCAGAGTCGGGGCAGGGGGGGACAGATCTTTGGGCGTTCAACAATCAGTTTGCTTTGGTTTGGTTAGATTTGGGCGAAGAGGAAGCTTCCCTGCAACTTGTACAACTGGACAATCTCTTATCTGACCTTCAGCGTGAGCTGTTTTAATGAAAACCATCAAGCGTACGCAAGCAGCGAGCATTTGGAAAACCATGAACTCGAAGCTGAAGACCTTCTGAATCAAGTATCTTAAGTGTCTCCTCAAGCAGTCTCACAGTCAGTCACACCTTGAAACTTTTGACCAGGACACGTATGCTGACATCGTTAGGTGAAATGTTTGGGTCGTTAAGCGACAACGAACCAAACATTGAACCAAATCGAGGTTTGTCCAGTGAGTCATGTGACCTTAGTGGCCCGATTAGTGATCTTAACTTAGAGGGATTGTTCTGACTGCAAGTTATAAGCTTGATTCTTCCAACCAGGTCCAGACTTGAAGGATCCTGATGGATGAGAGGGAGAAACATCTCCAAAAAGCAAGAGAGGAAGGCCAGTTGCCTTCTACTTAAGCACTATTAGATTTAAGATAAAACATTTTCCAACACAACTAACGTTTCATCCTTCAAAATCAACGATTAGTAAACATGAAAAATACAGATTATTATATTTTTGTTAATTTGACCTATTGAGCTAAGAAATTACTCATATTACCTCAATCATGACTGGTTTATGAGCGTCAAATTCTATTTGCTTCATCTGTTTAAACAGAAATTGAATTTTTATCTGGATATTTTAGGTTATGAGTTGAAATCACTTGGGCAGAAAGAAAAGCGCTCACTTCTAGTAATAGATGAGCTCATTTCAACAGAAAATGCTCTACAAACAAAGCAGATGAGGCATTAAAAGCCCGAAAATTATTAAAGAGTTTTAAAGTCTTTTTGAGTGTTTAAAGCCACTTAGAACAGAGACATAAAATGAATAAAAATCAATTCTTCCCTTATGTGTGAGATAAGCTTTGGGAAACTAGTATGCATGTAATTATGAGAAACTGGAAGTTTTTGGGTGTGGATCTTTTACCAAATATACCAGTGTGATGAGTGTGATGAAAAGGAAAGGAATGAAGGGTTATGTTTTGTTTTAGCTAAGCTCTGTGTGTTCATCTACGCTGAATGTCTCTCCTCTCTGCTGTTTAGGCCAATCAGATAGTCCCTTTCCCCATCGCTGAGCATCACACCATCAATTATCCACCCAGGATCAGCATTCATCGCTTTACGAGTGTGCGTACGTGTGTGTGTGTGTCACATTAGAGGAGGTCCAGCCAGAAAAGCGTGTGTGCATTTTTTAATTTGAAGTCAACAGAAACTGACGACTGCATGTTGCCTTACAGATCAACGACGCCCCCATTCAAAACACACACAGAGACACAAACACTTCAGAGAAATAGAAACACAAACGCCCTCCACACAACACACGACTAACCCGAGTCACGCACTGTGTTTAAGTTGGCATCACGTCATAATCGCTGATTTTATAAACGGTAAATGTGGAAATAAAAAAAAAAAAAAAAGGTTTTGTTGAAATCCAGCTATGGTGTCGACGTCTTGATTTGTTGTGGAGCCGGTTTAAAATGTGATTTACAAACAAGGTGTCAAAAAGTAAAGCTTTAAAAAATATATGTGTTAACCTGTATTAAGGTGTGTGATACAAAATTTGGTATTTGGAAGAAGCAGACAAAAATAAATAAATAAATAAATAAATAACTTCTTGGTTCAGATGGAAATGCTATATGACATCAAAACTGACTCAGTGAACAGATCGCCTCAATCATTAAACATGGTAAAGGAAAGGGATGCATTTCTTTGGCAGGGACATGGAGTTGAAGGAAACAGCTCAATCCTGGAATAAAACTTGTAAAAGACTGAAGAATTTGTAGCCTGGAGTAGTGGACATAAACTCAAGTGAGAATCTATGGTGAGATTTGAAGCTTGATGTTGACAAGTAATCTCCATCTAATCTGACTAACCTGAGCTTTTCCATATAATGAAAATATCTACACATAAGTTTATAATTAATGGACATGATTAACTGATCACCAACAATTTTGACCATCCCTGTACAAGCTGGAGTTTGGGCTGTTTGCTGATGTAGAGAAAACAGGTGCTTGTTGCTACAATGCTAATATGGAAAGACCTCAGCAATAGCCATAGAGAGGTAATTGTTACTGTTGCTGAGGAATTGTCATAAACAAGATTTCAGGTTGACCTCCACCTGTCCAAATATGCGTAATGATACACTTAGAAGTATTTCCTGACCCTTGAAAATGCTAAAAGCACATTTTCATACTTTAAAAGGGGATTCATGATGCTTCCTCTTTAGTTTTCAAACTAAATATTTAGCCCCAAATTAAATGTTTAGTTTACAAACTAAACGTTTACTATGGAGCTAAATATTTAGCTTGATAATTAAATATTTAACTTGGAAAATTCTCTACAAACAAATGTAGATGATGCAATACAAGCCTGAACATTATTGAAGAGTTTTAAAGTCTTTTTGAGTATTTAAAGCCACTTAGAACATAGAGATAAAATGAATAAAAATCAATTCTTCCCTTATGTGTGAGATAAGCTTTGGGAAACTAGTATGCATGTAATTATGAGAAACTGGAAGTTTTTGGGTGTGGATCTTATACCAAATATACCAGTGTGATGAGTGTGATGAAAAGGAAAGGAATGAAGGGTTATGTTTCGTTTTAGCTAAGCTCTGTGTGTTCATCTACGCTGAATGTCTCTCCTCTCTGCGGTTTAGGCCAATCAGATAGTCCCAAACTAAATATTTAGCCCCAAATTAAATGTCTAGTTTACAAACTAAACGTTTACTATGGAGCTAAATATTTAGCTTGCTAATTAAATATTTAATTTGGAACTATGACTTGTGTATAAATTTATAAATAACAAAAATATGAAAAATGAACCCTACCTTTTATCTCTTATAACAGGCTAAATATATTTTGCTGTAAATCTTTCGTTGTATAACTTTACATACGGAACCCCATAGGCCTAACAGCAGGGATGAAAAATATACAGATAATAATATACTGAGAAAACAAACCTAAAAGATGGCTGGCTTCATGTGAGAAAATATGTTTTATCAAGATGGGCACAAACTATGGAATTAGAGTTAAAGTTGGCTATCATAAACATCCCTTAGCTTACCTGTCTGCTCTCCTTTTGACACAGACTCCTTGGAGTTTTTATTGGAATTTTGTAGCCATTTTTCTGGTATTGTGTGGTCTTCTGAAGGTCTTTTTGTCCACAAAATGAAAAGTACAAACATAGCCTACGCTCACTTCTACAAATTTAAAGATTTTAACCACAGGAGAAGGGATTTTTCATTCTTCTGCTGGGTGTAAAGGTCGTAAGGCGCCTCGCATCCACAGCTCTTGTACACGGTCAGTGATTAAAACACTCCTGCTCCACGTAAACCCTTGTTTTACACCAGTTAATATGACAATCTCTAACTGTACAAACTATCCCGGTCTTCCTCAAAGTTACAATGAAAAGTAATTAGATACAAAGTCTTGTTGCATTAGCCGCTTTTCAGCTAATGCAGAGGAAGTAACAAACCGGAAGTCTCGCACAAAAAAAACGTCAACTCTATCAGTTGCGTATTGTGCGCCCTCTGGTGGCAAGCATAGATATAGCGGCCACTCATTTTTCAGTTAAGATGGTACAGCATAAATATTTGTGTATTTTATGTAAAGCAAATTAAATTGTATGGGGTGCCCGTTTTTACTTCTACAAAATTCCAACCCTCTACATAAGGATAGGTCTGTGGGCTGTAGAAAGTATGTTCATGATGACATTTTTTGCACAAATTCATTCTCAGAACATGATTTCCCCTCCTCAGTTCTGCCTATTTTTTAACTTCTTTCACAATGAGTCGTTTTCACTTTTATGCAAATAAGCTGTAGCTGGCCTCACCCCCAACTCAATGTTTATAGTTTATACGTAAAAAGCTGCAAACAGATACAAACCCTGAGGCAGTCCTTCGCACCACGTCACAGCCACATCCAGTTCCTGATTGGTTGAGGCGACAAGCTCAGATTTGCCTCACTTTGCCTCCATCATAGGTCTCGTGTCGCTCTGACTTCGCTTTAAACGCCAGAATCACGCGTTTTGCGTCGCCAGAATTGCCTCTGTGGACTTGCTTAGAGCTTTGCGACACACCACTCCCATGTGGCACCTGTGTAGGGATGTCATGTAAATCTGTTTCTCGGCCTGACAAATTTGCGCTCCGTGTGAATGCACCTTTAGCATTTGTTTGTGCTAAATAAAAATCAAGTTCATGCCGAACAGCTGTTGTACAGCATATACAGCGGTAAAACAGGCTGAAGTGGGCGAAGCTCCGCTTGAGTTGCTAAGTGAGGGGCGGGGCTAGCACCAACTGTGACATAATAATCGGGAGGTTTTTGAAACTGTTCGTTCTCCAGACAGCAAAACAGGTGGATGTTTTTTTTTTTACTATTACTAGGAGCAGTTGAGAGTGCAAAAATTTGCAAAAAGTTAATTTTGCATAAAATCTACAGTATCTAGAGAAAACCTACTGGAAATGTGCCAGAACCTTCTTATGTATATATGTCATGCATGAGCTGATAAAAGCTGTTCTAGGAGGAGAACAAAGAAAAACACTCGACTTTTTATGAACATTTTATTTGTTTTCCAAAAAAAAAACTGAATGCAATAAAAATAAAAAGTAATTTCCTCCAAAATTCTTTTCGTTGCAGCAGAACAGGACGGTTAAACTGAGGAGAACTCTAACAGGGCGATCACAGTGACTGCTCGCCCACCTCCGCTCCTCCTTAGCGGCCGGCGGAGGAGTCGGGGGAAGCTGCACTTAAGCTAAAGCAACAGAGAAAGCTCAAGAATCAAGAAGAGGACAGTAAAAACACTTATGAAATAAAAATTTCGTAAAATTTAGAAACCTTATCCCTAATCTTTTCATCAGAAAGATTAAAATGACTAATCTTGCTAATGGAGTTAAACCTAAATCCCTTTTAATCAACATTAGTCTAGAGTGGTCAGTTCCCTTTTAAGGTCTGACGTCTTTCTGAAATAAGGCATCAGCAGTGCTGTCAACAGAAACGGCTGCAACACGCAGGTCACGCGTGCATCCAGCAACTACGACATGTACGCCGTGAATATGGCTGCCAAAAGAAAACATGGCTGCCAAAAGAAAACATTAACGTTAATCTGACTGCGGAAGGAGCGACAGAGTCCTTCGCTTCTTTACAAACACAGATCTCCGCTCCAACTCAGGTTAACTTCAGGCGGGAACAAGAACAGGGCGGCTTCTCTACGGCTGCACAAATATCGCAGGGGAAAACGCACGGCTGTGGATGCATGTGTGGTAAACAGTGATATGTTCAGAAGGCTGTTTGAGGAGGTAGAGGGAAGCTGGAGAGAGGGATGAAGAGCGGAGGAAGAGGAGAACAGTGCACGTTCAGGAGGGGCCGTTTATGTGAAGGTGAGCCCAGCTTCGTTGTAGACCTTGAAGACCTTCTCGATGGCGTTGACGTAGGCGGCCGTCCGCAGGTCCAGACCCAGGTTGTACTTGCTGGCTGTGCGCATGATTTGCTGCAAAGTCAGACGAAGGCAGGTGTTAGAGGGAATTGTTAATTTGTCTTAAACCCATGGGATTTTCTTTACATAAAAAAGAAAAAATATGTATTTCACCACTACAATATGATGATATTTGTATCATTTTAAATGGCGCAAAACCAATAAGCAGCAAGAAAAGCAGCACATATTTAGAAACAAACAAATATAATAAAGCTGCTCTCCTGTATGGAAAAAGTAGACAAGGTAAAGTTTACTGGAACTTGGACTCAGGGACACAAGTAATTAGAAAACAGGCTGATTTTCATGGTTCCTGCACATTCTTCATGTTAAGGAGTCCTGATTTCTTTTAGATCTCATTTAAAAATGGAAAACACCCAAGTTCACATGCATTATAGCAGGTAAAGCTACATTGCTGAGGCTTTAAACAATACAATACACTACAAGGAGGAAAGGGAGGATAGACAGAAATTAATCTTCACATCATATCCTGAAGTTTCGTTTTTCCTACACTGCTCCAGCTTTAATTTAAACTGCCTTTACTGTACATCATAAATGGAAAGCTGAAACCTTTTTGTTGTTAAAAGTTATTAAAAGTAAATGATCATCAGCAAATGTAGAATTCAATAAGCTGAAACAAAGTAAGAAGCAGCACATTATTAATATTGCCTTCAATTACGTTTTCAAAAGTCTAGTTTAAACGATTTTCTGTAGATTCATGAACTGCAGAAATTAAAGAACTGTAACAAGTTTGATTTTGTTTTTTGAAGCAGGATATTAACTGGTCAGATCGGCCTTCCTAACTGGAGCCAAACTCACCCGGGCAGATCGCTCCATCGTGTAAGCCAGCCCAGAGTGAACGATGTCCTTCTCTGAGGCGCCCTGCAAACAGGAATTATCAAACACACAATGGAAACAGTAACAATTACACCTGTTGTTGAAACGTTACACTTCACGTCTATTAAGTTATTCAATGTTGTCATTCTGAGTCCTGGTTATAACAATTAATGAAACTTTTAATCAAGACTCAAATCTGTAAAAGTAATATGAAACTTTTAGAGCAACTGACTGAGTTTAGTGTCAGACAGACGCTTTTTATATGGACTTTCTGGTACAGATCCAGTAAAAAATATCTGCTTTGTAACAAGGGAGCAGTTCCTGTTTTTAAGCGGCTTTAGTTTTTGGAGAACAGATGTTACTCACAGCAATTCTGGCCTGGAAATCAGCAGTAGGAACGATGGGGATGGGTCCTCCCTGCTTTCCAAACTTCCTCTCTAAACTCTCCTGCACAGACACTGTGGACGGGAATAAAAAACGTTCAGTTTAGTTTTAAATCCCTCTGTGGTGCAACAGGCATGGCACATTAGACTTGTTGGCAGAAATTAGCTGAAATGTAAAAATTATGAAAAATGCAGCATTTATCTTTGAAAAGAGTAGAAACTACTGGAGACAGAAACTGGACCTGCAGTAGATGAGTACGTGTTAAACAGCAGGGCAATAGAAACGTCCGCTCAGAGTGCTGAGTATTGAAAGATAACCAATAAAAATGTTGGATATCTTTTTTATTTCTTAGATCAAAGACGTGGAACAGAAAGATGGTATAGAAACAATGTGGAAAATCTGGTCAACCAACCCTGGGTCACATTTTTTATGACAAAGCCAGCAGAGAGAAAATAACAAAGAACTAAACACCAGCTACACGTTTGCATTTCATATCCAGAGGATCAAGTTAAACTTGTTCCACAAAAGTACATTTCTATCCTATCCTATCATACTCAGTGAAAGATGACTGTACCTGATCATGATTGGCTGCATATCAAATACAGAGAAGGTATAAATAATGAGGAAAAGGCTGGAGACACACCAACATCTCTTGGATGCTGCTTGCAGAACCACACCTGAACCATTCAACTGGGTAAGAATATCTGAGTTTATGTTTACACTATTATTATTTTGTTTTCTGTTGCAATAGTAATGGATTTGTGAGAAACAAAGTAAAGATCCAAGACGATCATATGTTTTAACAAACATCGTTTGTCAATTTCGGTCCTTTTTGCCTATTTTCAGAAATTTCTTTCTTAAATATTTGTTTTAGGAAGGCACATAACACTGAACCAATTAATATTTAGGGAATATTTAGTAACCTTTGTGTTCTTTAAAACAAAAACAGTGTTGATAGCCCGGTAAGGGTTAACCTCAGATGTACTGCATCCGTAAAAAGGTTTTGAGTCCAATTCTGAGGTTTCTCTCTGTGCTTCCAGGAAACAGCTGGACTCGGCCTGTACGTCTTTGACTCAAGTCACTCTGTTTGACACGTAAACTGCTGCAAAACATGGCCAACATCGTAAGTACAGCTAACTTTTACTGTGATCTGTGTCCAAAAGCCAGATTAAGTAAACAAAAAAAGCTGATTCAATTCCCTACTGTGTGAAGCTTCTTAGGCCATTTTCATATGAACCTTATGTCCAACTGCATCTCACCTTATGTTACAAAAAACATCTGACCTTAGCTCCATTTAATCATGTAATAAGTACATTTCTAATATGTCTTTCTTGTTTTTGCCCTTTAATGTAGATGCTGCAGGAATTTGAATACACTGATGGTGCTTCAAAAGCACGAAAACAAAAAGATCGGGCCCAACAAATGAAAGAGAACCCAGAAACTCTTTATACATGTGAAAACGTTCTCATGTTTCATGCTGAAAATCCCCAAAACTGGATAGAAAGTTTAACAGAGAAATTTGGAGCACCTGATACAATCTGCTATAAATGGAAAACAGATAAAGCAGGCACAATTATGTTGTATCCTACAGGCAATAAGTGTGTGATACATGGGAATGATGTAAGAAGACAAAAATTTGCAAAAAAGTTTAGAGCGCTTTTGCGTCGTGTTTTAAACCTGAATCAAAAAAATAACACAAATTAGACACAAGTTGAAAGACAGTGACCACAAAAACAACCCCCCTTAAGATCACTGTAGAGATAAGAAACACAGGGAATTTCGGGCTATTAAGGTGCGTTCACATTGAGCGTGAATGTATCGAGCCGAGCGACAGATTTACATGGTATCCATACGCACAGGTGCCACACAGGTGCGATGCGTCACAAAGCGGCTCTAAGCGAAGCCACAGAGGCAATTCTAGCGACACAATTGTTGAAGTTGACAAAGCTGAACTTTTGTGTCGTGCCACGGCAACCAATCAGGAACTGGATGTGGCTGCGACGTGGGGTGAAGGAAAGCGCCATTTTACTGCTGTAATTCTGGCTTGTCACCTGCTGTGCAATTGCTGTCACCTACCATGTGAACGGCCGGCGAAAAGTGACAACACTGCAACGCCAATGTGAACGCACCTTTCTTCTTCTTATGATATCTGGTGTATTACTTTATTGATTTTTCTCACAACCTTTTTTGTGTCACAACCATGTTCTGGGAGTTATGGGGGGATTGGGGAGGGTTTTGTACTCACTGAGAAGGTGGTAGTTGGAGTCTCTCTCGTACTTGAAGGTCAGTCTGCCATAACTGACATGATTGAGATTCTTCAGCCACTCGAAATACGATACGGTCACACCACCAGCATTCAGGTACATGTCCTGTAAGAAGAAGGAAAACATCATGTAACCTCGGATTTTTGTTCATTGTCTTGAAAAAAAATTGTCTTCTGCAACTAAAGATGTATTTTAGGATTTTATTTGATTACTGTTCAACAAGAGGTTTTTCTATGAAATAATTGCCTTTATTTTCATATGTAAACTGTGAACAGGAACATTTAAACTCTTCATTTTCGTGGAGCAAAAAGTAATTTTGTTAAAACTTGCTCCCAGTGAACATGTACTCACATCTCACAGTTAAAGTTTGTAATCCCCTCATCTGCTTTTGTCTCTCTGTTTATATGTATACGTGAATAAAAACACAAATGCCTATTTTCCTTTGCTTGTCTTTCTAGTAAATAGTTAACAAATAAAAAGATACTATTTAATCAAAATCCTGCCTGCTGATTTTCTTTGACAATTATACCAAAATAAATCAAACGTTAGAGCACAGGACATGCATTTTTAAATATCTTGTATCTTTTTTGAAAGAAACTCTTAACATTAAAAAAAGGTTAGTATTCTCCTCAGACTGAAAACTGGACAGAAACAGATTTCAACAAGTCTCCATAAAGCGCAGAACATTGAGTATTTTCAGTCAGAACAAAAATCCTTCTGTGAACTTTCAGTTTCCTCTTGGAGGATTTGAGCCTTTAATGCACAGTTCAAGGTGCATAGCCACATTATTTGACTTTTTTTATTTATTTATACATCCATAGCTCACTCTGGTTGCATACAAAGCTTTTATGAAACTTTATCACATCCTGCTGGCGTATTGGTTGCAATTTTGAAGCTTTATGCTTTGTTTTTGCTTAGTTTGTAAGTAAATATAGCCTTTCGTGATTATTTACGATTTTAACGGAAGTACATACTGCGCACGCACAGCAGTGGTTAAAACAAGTTACCGACTAATGGCCATTAGCACCTCCCAGCGAAAGAATGAAGAATGGTCCAATATCCAGTGAAAAAAAACACACAAAAATCGTCGCTAGATGACGCCACATCTGTTATATCCACTGAGCTATATAATACACTGGAGTGCTAATCACCGTCTGTTTGAACGAGTCGCTGTGAAGCCACCAGCCGCCATATTGGTACTCCCTATTTCCCCCCAGTAACTAGGGAATATGTGCGCTACAGCATCGAATAACGAGGATTTTCTCATGTTCAGGGGGGGCTTAAGACTTTTAAAATGTCAAATGCCATATAGTTTTATGTTATGTTCTAAAACTATCAAGTACTGAGAAAGTCATGTGCTGAAATATTTTGCATTTTATTCATTTAAATATATATGTTTAAAATTTATAAATATATAAATAACAATATACAAAAACATATATTTACATATGTGTATACATATATATACATATATACATATACACGTACTTATATATACATTTATATATATTTAATATGAGTAACATGTAAAATATTTCAGCACCTAATTTCCTAGTAGCTGATAGTGTTAGTACATCCACTGACTGTAGAATTACTTGTGAAACGTTTTCACTCAGCCAGAAAACTGCTTGTTATTCCAACCAAATCCTATGGGATTCTGTGAGAGTAGGGAGTAGCAAGATGGCGGCCAGTGACTTCAGTTTTTCGGCAAAATCAGCACTCCAGTGTATTATATAGCTCAGTGGTTATATCTGCTAATCGCTAAAAGCGCTGGGGCTGTATTTATCTACAAAAAGAAAAATCAAAACATTATGAGGATAAAAATTTTTTTATCATGATCGAATGTTTTTTTTTATGGGTTTTTTAAGCATATAATGTAGCTATAAACCTTTTATCAGATCTGGACAATGGTTTATGACTTGTGGAAATTAGTCCTACATCATTTGAATAGTTGAACATGTAAAGGTGAGCAGCATAGAAAAGAGGGTCGTCACAATGCTAAAATTTTAAACCCTAGAAACCGTGGAAATATTTCCTATTAAAGAGAAGGACATATCATTATTATTGCTTTATTAGGACATACCCAGTTGGTAAAAGGCAATTAAGCTCATAATTTAGAAAATGTATCTGATAAGAAAGTGTTATCATCTTCTTATTCAAATCAGTAGAGGAGATTTTTTTTTGGTTGAGTATACATGTGTTTTAGTTTAGCTGTAAATTTGCTGCTGATACAGATCATTTCAAATTTGGGGACAAAAAAAAGGATAATTTTATTGTAAAAGACATTTTGTTTCTAATTATAAACAAATATCAGGTAAACATAAACATCTTCAGTAGCTGCTCTGTTGAGTTTGTGTTTCAGGTAATTTTTAGTTTATTGAAGTCATTGTGAAACTGAAGGAATACCAGGAGAGGGTGTGTGCGTGTGCTGCAGGCCGTGTGTCCATGTCCAAGCTTGTGTGCATGTGTTTTCAGCAGGGATTCATGCTTTAAAGGCCCGCGCTTCAGTTTGTGTCAGTAGAATGCATGAGCAGGTGTTCCCCATGGTGTTCTCTATAGGACGGCTGTTACGTGTCGCAAAGTCCTTTGCTTTGTGTGTATGTGTCCGCTTCAGCATTTAGAAACACAGTTAGCGCAGTAGAAGTGATGCACAATGCAATGTGATGTTATGCATGAGCACTTTCAGACGTCGGTCCATGCCGTGACGTGTTTGTGTCTGCAGAGTCGGGGCAGGGGAGGGACAGATCTTTGGGCGTTCAACAATCAGTTTGCTTTGGTTTGGTTAGATTTGGGCGAAGAGGAAGCTTCCCTGCAACTTGTACAACTGGACAATCTCTGACATTCAGCGTGAGCTGTTTTAATGAAAACCATCAAGCGTACGCAGGCAGCGAGCATTTTTGGAAAACTATGAACCCGAAGCTGAAGACCTTCTGAATCAAGTATCTTAAGTGTCTCCTCAAGCAGTCTCACAGCCATTCACACCTAAAGGCTTTTGACCAGAACACGTATGCTGACATCGTTAGGTGAAATGTTTGGGTCGTTAAGCGACAACAAACCAAACATTGAACCAAATCGAGGTTTGTCCAGTGAGTCATGTGACCTTAGTGGCCCGATTAGTGATCTTAACGTAGAGGGATTGTTCTGACTGCAAGTTATAAATTGATTCTTCCAACCAGGTCCAGACTTGAAGGATCCTGATGGATGAGAGGGAGAAACATCTCCAAAAAGCAAGAGAGGAAGGCCAGTTGCCTTCTAAAGTTTCATCCTTCAAAATCAATGATTAGTAAACATGAAAAATACGGATTATTATTGTTTTGTTAATTTGACCTATTGAGCTAAGAAAAGACTCATATTACCTCAATCATGACTGGTTTATGAGCGTCAAATTCTATTTGCTTCATCTGTTTAAACAGAAATATAATTTTTATCAGGATATTCTAGGTTATGAGTTGAAATCACATGGGCAGAAAGAAAAGAGCTCACTTCTAGTAATAGATGAGCTCATTTCAACAGAAAATGCTCTACAAACAAATGCAGATGATGCCATACAAGCCCAAAAATTATTAAAGAGTTTTAAAGTCTTTTTGAGTGTTTAAAGCCACTTAGAACAGAGACATAAAATGAATAAAAATCAATTTTTCCCTAATG
Organism: Fundulus heteroclitus; assembly: GCF_011125445.2. Lineage (NCBI taxonomy): Eukaryota > Metazoa > Chordata > Actinopteri > Cyprinodontiformes > Fundulidae > Fundulus > Fundulus heteroclitus. The sequence goes on from NC_046370.1 coordinate 10,394,777, forward strand.
TGTGCGATAAGCTTTGGGAAACTAGTATGCATGTAATTATGAGAAACTGGAAGTTTTTGGGTGTGGATCTTTTACCAAATATACCAGTGTGATGAGTGTGATGAAAAGGAAAGGAATGAAGGGTTATGTTTCGTTTTAGTTAAGCTCTGTGTGTTCATCTACGCTGAATGTCTCTCCTCTCTGCTGTTTAGGCCAATCAGATAGTCCCTTTCCCCATCGCTGAGCATCACACCATCAATTCTCCACCCAGGATCAGCATTCATCGCTTTACGAGTGTGCGTACGTGTGTGTGTGTCACAATAGAGGAGGTCCAGCCAGAAAAGCGTGTGTGCATTTTTTAATTTGAAGTCAACAGAAACTGACGACTGCATGTTGCCTTACAGATCAACGACGCCCCCATTCAAAACACACACAGAGACACAAACACTTCAGAGAAATAGAAACACAAACGCCCTCCACACAACACACGACTAACCCGAGTCACGCACTGTGTTTAAGTTGGCATCACGTCATACTCGCTGATTTTATAAACGGTAAATGTGGAAATAAAAAAAAAATAAAAAAAGGTTTTGTTGAAATCCAGCTATGGTGTCGACGTCTTGATTTGTTGTGGAGCCGGTTTAAAATGTGATTTACAAAAAAGGTGTCAAAAAGTAAAGCTTTAAAAAAATATGTGTTAACCTGTATTAAGGTGTGTGATACAAAATTTGGTATTTGGAAGAAGCAGACAAAAAAAAATAAAATAAATAACTTCTTGGTTCAGATGGAAATGCTATATGACATCAAAACTGACTCAGTGAACAGATCGCCTCAATCATTAAACATGGTAAAGGAAAGGGATGCTTTTCTTTGGCAGGGACATGGAGTTGAAGGAAACAGCTCAATCCTGGAATAAAACTTGTAAAAGACTGAAGAATTTGTAGCCTGGAGTAGTGGACATAAACCCAAGTGAGAATCTATGGTGAGATTTGAAGCTTGATGTTGACAAGCAATCTCCATCTAATCTGACTAACCTGAGCTTTTCCATATAATGAAAATATCTACACATAAGTTTATAATTAATGGACATGATTAATTGATCACCAACAATTTTGACCATCCCTGTACAAGCTGGAGTTTGGGCTATTTGCTGATGTAGAGAAAACAGGTGCTTGTTGCTACAATGCTAATATGGAAAGACCTCAGCAATAGCCATAGAGAGGTAATTGTTACTGTTGCTGAGGAATTGTCATAAACAAGATTTCAGGTTGACCTCCACCTGTCCAAATATGTGTAACGATACACTTAGAAGTTTTTTCCAGACCCTTGAAAACGCTAAAAGCAAATTTTCATACTTTTAAAGGGGACCCATGATGCTTCCTTTTTAGTTTTCAAACTAAATATTTAGCCCCAAATTAAATATTTAGTTTACAAACTAAACATTTACTATGGAGCTAAATATTTAGCTTGCTAATTAAATAGTTAACTTGGAACTATGACTTGTTTATAAATTTATGAATAACAAAAATATGAAAAATGAACCCTGCCTTTTATCTCTTATGACAGGCTAAATATATTTTGCTGTAAAATGGCTGGCTTCAGTGAGAAAATACACATTATCAAGATGAATGTTAGGCGTCGCCATCAAAGCACCTTTGACTCGTCTCCTTAAGCAGTCTCACAGCCATTCACACCTTAAAGCTTTTGACCAGAACACGCATGCTGACATCGTTAGGTGACATGTTTAGGTTGGTAAGCGACAACGAACCAAACATTGAACTAAATCGAGGTTTGTTTAGTGAGTCATGTGACCTTAGTCGCCCGATTAGTGACCTTAACTTAGAGGGATTTTTCTGACTGCAAGTTATAAATTGATTCTTCCAACCAGGTCCAGACTTGAAGGATCCTGATGGATGAGAGGGGGAAACATCTCCAAAAAGCAAGAGAGGAAGGCCAGTTGCCTTCTACTTAAGCACTATTAGATTTAAGATAAAATATTTTCCAACACGGCTAAAGTTTCATCCTTCAAAATCAACGATTAGTAAATATGAAAAATACAGATTATTATTGTTTTGGTACTGAACCAAAAATACTTAAGGTAATTTGACCTTTCGAGCTAAGAAAAGACTCATATTACCTCAATCATGACTGGTTTATGAGAGTCAAATTCTATCTGCTTCATCTTTTTATCAGGATATTTTAGGTTATGAGTTGAAATCACTTGGGCAGAAAGAAAAGCGCTCACTTCTAGTAATAGATGAGCTCATTTTAACAGAAAATGCTCTACAAACAAATGCAGATGATGCCAAACAAGCACGAAATTATTAAAGTCTTTTTGAGTATTTAAAGCCACTTAGAACATAGACATAAAATTAATAAAAATCAATTCCTCCCTTATGTGTGAGATAAGCTTTGGGAAACTAGTGTGCATGTAATTATGAGAAACTGGAAGTTTTTGGGTGTGGATCTTATACCAAATATACCAGTGTGATGAGTGTGATGAAAAGGAAAGGAATGAAGGGTTATGTTTCGTTTTAGCTAAGCTCTGTGTGTTCATCTAAGCTGAATGTCTCTCCTCTCTGCTGTTTAGGCCAATCAGATAGTCCCAAACTAAATATTTAGCCCCAAATTAAATGTCTAGTTTACAAACTAAACGTTTACTATGGAGCTAAATATTTAGCTTGCTAATTAAATATTTAATTTGGAACTATGACTTGTTTATAAATTTATGAATAACAAAAATATGAAAAATGAACCCTGCCTTTTATCTCTTATGACAGGCTAAATATATTTTACTGTACATCTTTGATCTTTCATTGTATAACTTTACATACGGAGCCCCATAGGCCTAACAGCAGGGATGAAAAATATACAGATAATAATATACTGAGAGAACAAACCTAAAAGACGGCTGGCTTCTTGTGAGAAAATACGTTTTATCAAGATGGGCACAAACTATGGAATTAGAGTTAAAGTTGGCTATCATAAACATCCCTTAGCTTACCTGTGTCTGCTCTCCTTTTGACACAGACTCCTTGGATTTTTAATGGAACATCGTAGCCCAGCCATTTTTCTGGTATTGTGTGGTCTTCTGAAGGTCTTTTTGTCCACAAAATGAAAAGTACAAACATAGCCTACGCTCACTTCTACAAATTTAAAGATTTTAACCACAGGAGAAGGGATTTTTCATTCTTCTGCTGGGTGTAAAGGTCGTAAGGCGCCTCGCATCCACAGCTCTTGTACACGGTCAGTGATTAAAACACTCCTGCTTGTGATATTTTATTATTGGCCTAATCCTGCTTCGCTACTAAAGGCCCATTTTTACCCCGGTTTAAGATTTGACAATAAAATAAGGAATCATTGATCAGAGGTAGAACGGTTTAAATACATATTTAATTCATAGAAATTAAATATGGAGACAGAGTACATACCATTACAAGATGTTGTTCTCACCGGTGGATAAGTCTGTCTGTCTGAAGTAAGTTTTACCAAGACATTCCTTTTATCAACTTTAAAACTCCTCCTGCATGGCTCAGAGGGAGGATGACTGACCCCCTCTCCTGCTGACCACCCCCTCAGGGCAATAAAACTCCATGTTTATCTTACGCTGAAACAGGAAAGGACAGACCCAACTCTGCTTTCCTCAGTAACCCCAACTAAGATATATTTTTAATTCTCAACAACCCCTCTGTTTTGATCCCTCAAAGATCAAACCAATAACTAGGCTAAACTAAGTCTATGTCTTGAAACCCTTAAACAAAATGTAAATGATAAGATGTAATATTGTAACCCACTGTCCCCTCTGTTGGCGACTTATGAAATCAAATGAAGTTCAAATGTTCCCCTTAAATGTAAAATAACCCAAGTATAAGCTAAAAAGCTACTAAACCTATCTGAATCTCTAACCTACTAGAATTAAGAAAAGTAAGCACCTTTATCCGAGAGGTGCAAGGCTAAGATAAATGTGCAACTACCAGAAACTATTATATGATCTAAATATGACTTTAAGAGTCCTAACCTAGATTAACAAAATGTCTTCTTAGAAATAAAGATAACCCATGAAAGCACTACACTCAGATCAAACCACAGAATAAAAAACAGATTTTCATGCAATGCCAAACCAAGATTCTAACGATACTAATATTGAACACCTTATGAATATGGAACTTATAAGACATATGCAGTGGTTACAAAACTCTCATTTTCTTTTTTCTTTTTTACACAATGCATTCAATTGTTGTAATGATGTCTTGCGTCTCGAAGATGTCTTCTTCTCGCCTTTAAAGAAGATGGTTTAAAGAGTCAGTGTTCCAACCGCGGTCTCCACAGAACTGTATGTTAATCTTTATTAAAAATAAAAAACGAAAACAAAATAAAATTCCAGCTGCCCCTCCGTGGGTGGCTCTGCGAGATAAGTTGTTCCGGTGATGTCTCCCTGGAACCCTCTGGTGGCTGGTACACACGGCTCCTGGAGTCTGATGGGCCCCTGACCTCTGGCCCACCACATCTGCTTGTCGATAACCTTAGCGTGCACTCCTTCGAAGTCGGGGGTGAGTGGACTTCCCCTCCCGTTTCTCCTAATTTAATGTCTCCAATACAACCTGAAACTTACACGACAATCGTTTAAATATCAAATGTCGTGTGCTACCTGTAATTCCGGAGGTTGACTTCGGTCCCGAAAAGCTCCTTTCAGTCATATGGAATCATATCCTGTAATGAAATTAACTGAACACTCCCAAAAGAAAACACTTCACATCTTTTCCACCACAATTTCAATGTAGTCTGTGCACAGAACTTTAACCAATTGTGTTTAGAATTCTCCCCATTAATCTGAACCAACCTTCTTGTTGTTTCCCCTCCAGCCTATGAGAAACCTATTTTAGAAATGTAATAGTTAATGAGACATTTTATTGCAATTCCTCTTTCCTGACGCTGGGCCTCTGATTGTCCTGCAAAAGAATGCCTGCACAAAAACTTTATACCTCCGGTGGGAATCGCCATGTCTGTGGAATCCAAAATTAGTTAATTTAGTTTGAAATCAAAGTACATTTTCCTGTAAGAATGTCAGAATGTTCTCTGGATTAAAGATTAAAGATTACCATTCAGCAGTCACTCCACACAAAACCTTTCAGCAGTCACCACACCTCACTTCTGTACCATTTCCTCAGATGTCTATGCTGTAAAAAAGTTCCTATTTTTAATCTGAGAGGAAAAGCAAACCCTCATTTTGTTTTATCCAGTTGTTACAAATCCTGATCCAGTTTACTGCAACAGATATACGTGGCTTTGAATCCTTAACAAACCTACCTGACATACCAATGATTTTAAAGTAAACTAAATATGCAATAAGTTACCCTCTGTTTATCTCTGTTTATCCAGTTTTTTGTAGTTTATGTAGTTTTTCTGTTTAATTTAACATTCACTTTATTGTTCTGCTTAAACTGTTTAAGCCTTTATCCAAGAACCCCCTCATAGAATCTATCTATAGCAGATACGTGGTGTCTGACACTCCGCTAATTAAATCTAATTTATAGTTCTGTTTTGGGAGTCACTTAACAAACATTCCAGAGAGCCATGGGTAAGGTCTTTTGTGGGGGGTTTCTTTTTGTTTAAACAACCGTTATCTGATTTACAACGCAGTTACATACCTCCGTGGTGTCCTGCACAAGAATCCTTCCCTTAAATTACTTGTGCCAAGGGTTGATATAAAGTTTAAGATCTATATAACTTTACGATATAGTGTTATCATATAAATGTTTATGTCATATCCCTCTGCTTGGAACAAAATTAATTTTGTTACAAAACATTAACAAAGAATAGTATTAGTCACCACAGGGAATCAATTAACTGCAAATAATTATCTGAATTGAAGTATGAAAAACACTGCCCTATATCCCGGATTCAGATCAAAACATAATGCAATTTCATAATCCCACAGATCTACAAGAAGTCCTCCAAAAAGATCAGTGTACCCATTGAAATAATGATTATTCTAATGTGCTCACAGCAAGTTGATGGTATGAAAATGCTGAACGTTCCAAGGTACTTACATACTGATAAAATATTGGGTTTTACCTGAATAAAACACCTGGTAACGGCAAAGTCTGGTGGAAATCTGATAAGTTTTAGCATGCAACAGTTATATTATACAATAGAAAAATCTCAATACTTGAGAGCTATTTAAGAAATAACCTAACAGATCCGTTTAACCTATGTTGTTTAGAAACAGAATGTCCCAAGCAGGACACATCTGTGCTTACCGAGAGGCCCATGTAATAAACCTGTCCCCTCAGGACGTTGCAACCCCCCTTGTGAAAATGTATGACATGCAGTTGTCAACCAGAACTCAGAGAGACCTAAGTATAAGTGTAGCACATAAAAGTATTCCCACCCCTGTGGATTGTCTGCTAATAATTGTGATGGTAAAATACACCTTCTGCTGTCAATTATGAGCAATACGGTCCTGGACATAATAGAATTAAAACTCATGTTTAAAAGGAACATATCAGTTATATAGTAAAAAATTTAAGAGACAGTAGTATAGTTTTCAAAACCGCAAACCTGTAGTGTTCGTATCTGCTCAATCGGCTGCCTTAAGAAGTTATTACCTGCACCTTTGCCTAGAAGCTCAACAAAAAGTTGGAGACACAGAAAAAATATTAGAAATCACATTCCATAAAATTTGGTCAAAAGTATATTGGTAGAAAAATCAGTCTGAAGTACCTTAAAAAAAAAAGTTTGATACCAGGCTGCGGCACCTGAGATGGACCCGGAATGACATGTGACAGATCAAGCAAACACGAGATGGAGGTGAGACTTCATATTCAAAGGCTCCCATGCATGGAACTGTACATCTCTTCCCCCAGTGTGGCAGTAGGTCGCTGCAACGTCTCTGCAAGCACCTCAGTGACAAAGTCTCAGTCCACAACTCAGTGTTTGATGAAACAGGTGGCTCCAATGTGCGCAAAAATTCATACAGTCACTTCCCTTGACAGCTTGGGATCTGCGCTGTTCATGAGCGCTGGCCACTTCTCCAGGGTGAGGAAACATTGTTCATGGGAGCGTTATCCCCTAGATGGGGCACTGACCTTCTTGAAGGTGAGGTGGTATTGGGACTTCTTGCCAGGATTTAGTGATGTGAAACAGTCCTTGGCCCAGTGTCCAGCGTAAGCAACTGTCCCAGATGTGATGGGTGCCCCACGACACACATATCGGCTGTAAATGCTCAGTTTTATTCTTCCAACCCCAAATCGGCACCGATCTGCGTCTCATGTCAGACGTGTCCATACTCCAGAACGAACAGACCTGTAACAAAATTAAGATAGAAAAAGAAAAACAGGGGGGAGGGAGCTCCCCCACCTTAAATTAAAATAGGGACAGGTCTCGATGGAATCAGCTGCTTACTCTCACTCCTTCCTATATTGTTTTCCAATAACTGTAATTTTACCAACTTTTAGTAATTAACAAACTCAAACATTGTGTATCACCCTTCCTTTGAGTCACAGGCAAATGGTGTATCAAATATTGTCTGAGCGAGCATATCAAGATATAAAATCATCAGCTGAGATATTGAAGAGGGCACGTTTTTTTGTTTTTTTAAACACTATTACTCTAAATAATTCCCCTAAATTGGACTGATTTATTTAGGATCCACACCTGTGTGTTTGATCCATCCTACTGATTTTTTTCAGAAGATATCAAGAGTCCCAGTCAAACTCAGGAACCTTCTGCTAAAGTGTATAAAGAAAATGCTGTGTAACTCCATCTATCAAGGAAAAAATATAAAAAACACCAAAGGTACATTTTAAAACAGCTCTAAAATCAGTTATGCGCCTGTGTTTAGTAAATTGTTAAGTCAAATACTGCCGGCCACAAACAATCACCAGCAACTGATATTGAAAAGTTTATTCACCAGAATTTGCACATTACCAAATGAACAAAGAAAAAAAAGATTCCTCGGGCTCTAAATTACTGTGTAACAAGGGCATCTGCATTTTGTGGGACCATGAAAATGTGATTACATATAATGAATAATTTGGGGACCGTCCTGTGATGATCCCGTAATATTTTCTGAATCTACTAGTTTCTGCCGTTCTGCAATATCAGTATCTATAATAAAACAATGCAAACCAATAACATTAGTCATAAATTCCTCAATTTTAGCCGCTTCATTTGAGGATAACTTCAAAACTGACTCATGACTAAATGCAGTGTTAACAAAATCTGTCAAATTAACCGCAAGATCAGTTTGCACACACTATTAAGGTACCGTTTAACCTTAACTTCTAACTCTGTGTAGTTCTGCTTACTTGTGTTTTTTCCCAGGCCTGCAAGCGAGCAAAAGTTTATAGGGTGGCTATTTTCTGCTCCCTATTAATCAGCCAGATTTAAGTCTGATGAATTATATTTATTTATTTATTTATTATAACTAGGGCTATCAAACAATGAAAACCATTTAATCACTATTTAATCGCAAATTATATTTCATGTCTGAAAGTATATATATTCATTAGGCATTTTAAAACGCTATTTTGCAATAGATAATGCTAGTTAAAATTACACTCTAACAGAAGGCATGTTCCCTTTTTTGTGTTTTCCCAATTTATAATGCCTCAAACAAATGTTCAATGTTCTGCCAAATTTTTTAACAACTTTTCCAAACTTCTAACCACTTTCTAACTTTTAGACTACAGTTCAAAATAAAAAGTTTTCTCCAAAACTCACCAAAACGCAGCTGTTCATGCTCTCCAATGCAACTCACACATTCAGCTTGCAGCCAATACCTCAAATCGCGTTACTGCATTGAAATTATCCTGTACTTCAACAAACATTATTAATGCATCAACCTTTTTTCTAATGATTTCCAAATTCCCCTTAAGTTTTTATTTTCACCCATATTTTTACTTATCACTTTTACTTAACAAAATTAAACTGCACCCCAGTCACTGCTCTTATCTTCAGGCCCATGCACGCGGAGAAATTCACACCCTCATGAAGACACACACACACACACACTCACACTCTCCGCTGAGTTGCAGGGTCCAACCAATCTCTCCTTCTCTCAAAACCATGGATCCCATATTACCGAGACATTCAAAACATCAGACAAGACATAACAAATATAACATTTAAGACAGACAGCCTTGCGCGCGCAGAGGGTCTTCTCCTTTTAATACCCTTCCACTCGACGAAACGTTTCCTTATGTTAAAATCTCCTCGTCTAATCGTCGTGTTCTCGAAAAACCCAGTTTTTCGAAAACTAGAAAACAAACTTCTATTGTTTTCCTGGGGCCCCTTTTTTAATCTCTTATCTTTCTATAACAGCTCACTCTTAAGGTCTTGCTGCTCTTAGCCTCAACTTAAAGATGTTACGTATTCTCGGCCGTCCTATTCCCTGCTACTTTTTGAGTGTCCCTAGTTCTCAAGAGGCAGCGCACACCTCAGCCATAAAATTACCAGTTTGTCAGTCTGGTTGTCGTTTGGCCAATCCTAGAACATATCCCTTTTTTTTTGTCTATGTTTTTATCTTTTTTATTTCGTTTTATTTTATTTTTCGCCTCACCATTTCAAGGCTTCTTGGCATTTAGGTTAATATCCAATTCTAAGTTTTTCTGACGTAAACAAACACATAAATCCCATTCAGTCATTTCTCGGTTTCAACATAAATTCCATTCAAACCTAGTTATACCGTTCAGCCTCTGATATTTTGAGAAGAAAGCTTCTCATTTACAGCAACACTTGATTTAGCCTACATCTAATCTTTAGCCAATAGGAGAATCAAAATCTCCTTACTTTTTTCGGGTCGACCCTGTTTTGCTGCAAGTGATTACTTCTTCGTGCCCAAATTCAAAATGTTCCTCCACTTTAATGTCAAAATCCGGGTCACGGCTGACCAAATTGTGATATTTTATTATTGGCCTAATCCTGCTTCGCTACTAAAGGCCCATTTTTACCCCGGTTTAAAATTTGACAATAAAATAAGGAATCATTGATCAGAGGTAGAACGGTTTAAATACATATTTAATTCATAGAAATTAAATATGGAGACAGAGTACATACCATTACAAGATGTTGTTCTCACCGGTGGATAAGTCTGTCTGTCTGAAGTAAGTTTTACCAAGACATTCCTTTTATCAACTTTAAAACTCCTCCTGCATGGCTCAGAGGGAGGATGACTGACCCCCTCTCCTGCTGACCACCCCCTCAGGGCAATAAAACTCCATGTTTATCTTACGCTGAAACAGGAAAGGACAGACCCAACTCTGCTTTCCTCAGTAACCCCAACTAAGATATATTTTTAATTCTCAACATGCTCCACGTAAACCTTTGCTTTACACCAGTTAATATGACAATCTCTAACTGTACAAACTACCTCGGTCTTCCTCAAAGTTACAATGAAAAGTAATTAGATACAAAGTCGTGTTGCATTAGCCGCTTTTCAGCTAGCTAGCCAGTGACAGGAAGTAACAAACCGGAAGTCTCGCACAAAAAACGTCAACTCACTTTTTCCGTTGAAAATAAGGCGGATAGAGCTCGCGAGAGGAGAGGCGCAGCTCTACACTCTATCAGTTGCGTATTGTGCGCCCTCTGGTGGCAAGCATAGATATAGCGGCCACTCATTTTTCAGTTAAGATGGTACTGTATAAATATTTGTGTATTTTATGTAAAGCAAATAAAATTAAATTATATGGGGTGCCCGTTTTTACATCTACAAAATTCCAACGCTCTACATAGGGATAGGTCTGTGGGCTGCAGAAAGCATGTTCATGACATTTTTTGCACAAAATCATTCTCAGAAAATGAGTTCCCCTCCTCAGTTCTGCCTATTTTTTAACTTCTTTCACAATGAGCTGTTTTCACTTTTATGCAAATAAGAATTAAGTTGAGGCCTCGCCCTCAATTCAATGATTAAATTTTATACATAAAAAGCTACAAACAGATACAAATGGGTACAACCCTCAGGCAGTCCTTCGCACCACATCACAGCTACATCCAGTTCCTGATTGGTTGAGGCGACAAGCTCAGATTTGCCTCACTTTGCCTCCATCATAGGTCTCGTGTCGCTCTGACTTCGCTTTAAACGCCAGAATCACACGTTTTGCGTCGCCAGAATTGCCTCTGTGGACTTGCTTAGAGCTTTGCGACACATCACTCCCATGTGGCACCTGTGTAGGGATTTCATGTAAATCTGTTTCTCGGCCTGACAAATTTGCGCTCCATGTGAATGCACCTTTAGCGTTTGTTTGTGCTAAATAAAAATCAAGTTCATGCCGAACAGCTGTTGTACAACATATACAGCGGTAAAACAGGCTGAAGTGGGCGAAGCTCCGCTTGAGTTGCTAAGTGAGGGGCGGGGCTAGCACCAACTGTGACATAGTAATCGGGAGGTTTTTGAAACTGTTCGTTTTCCAGACAGCAAAACATTTTCTTAGTGCAACAAAAAACAAAACAAAAAACAGGTGGATCTTTTTTTTTTTTTTACTGTTTTTAGAAGTAGTTGAGACCCAAATGGAAGTACAAAAACTTAACAAAAAGTTAATTTTGCTTAACAGGTCTACTACACTATCTGGAGAAAACCTGCTGGAAATGTCCCAGAACCTTCTTATGTATATATATCATGCATGAGCTGATAAAAGCTGTTCTAGGAGGAGAACAAAGAAAAACACTCGACTTTTTATGAACATTTTATTTGTTTTCCAAAAAAAAAAAAAACTGAATGCAATAAAAATAAAAAGTAATTTCCTCCAAAATTCTTTTCGTTGCAGCAGAACAGGACGGTTAAACTGAGGAGAACTCTAACAGGGCGATCACAGTGACTGCTCGCCCACCTCCGCTCCTCCTTAGCGGCCGGTGGAGGAGTCGGGGGAAGCTGCACTTAAGCTAAAGCAACAGAGAAAGCTCAAGAATCAAGAAGACAGTAAAAACACTTATGAAATAAAAATTTCCTAAAATTTAGAAACCTTATCCCTAATCTTTTCATCAGAAAGATTAAAATGACTAATCTTGCTAATGGAGTTAAACCTAAATCCCTTTTAATCAACATTAGTCTAGAGTGGTCAGTTCCCTTTTAAGGTCTGACGTCTTTCTGAAATAAGGCATCAGCAGTGCTGTCAACAGAAACGGCTGCAACACGCAGGTCACGCGTGCATCCAGCAACTACGACATGTACGCCGTGAATATGGCTGCCAAAAGAAAACATTAATGTTAATCTGACTGCGGAAGGAGCGACAGAGTCCTTCGCTTCTTTACAAACACAGGTCTCCGCTCCAACTTAGGTTAACTTCAGGCGGGAACAAGAACAGGGCGGCTTCTCTACGGCTGCACAAATATCGCAGGGGAAAACGCACGGTTGTGGATGCATGTGTGGTAAACAGTGATATGTTCAGAAGGCTGTTTGAGGAGGTAGAGGGAAGCTGGAGAGAGGGATGAATGGCAGGAAGAGCGGAGGAAGAGGAGAACAGTGCACGTTCAGGAGGGGCCGTTTATGTGAAGGTGAGCCCAGCTTCGTTGTAGACCTTGAAGACCTTCTCGATGGCGTTGACGTAGGCGGCCGTCCGCAGGTCCAGACCCAGGTTGTACTTGCTGGCTGTGCGCATGATTTGCTGCAAAGTCAGACGAAGGCAGGTGTTAGAGGGAATTGTTAATTTGTCTTAAACCCATGGGATTTTCTTTACATAAAAAAGAAAAAATATGTATTTCACCACTACAATATGATGATATTTGTATCATTTTAAATGGCGCAAAACCAATAAGCAGCAAGAAAAGCAGCACATATTTAGAAACAAACAAATATAATAAAGCTGCTCTCCTGTATGGAAAAAGTAGACAAGGTAAAGTTTACTGGAACTTGGACTCAGGGACACAAGTAATTAGAAAACAGGCTGATTTTCATGGTTCCTGCACATTCTTCATGTTAAGGAGTCCTGATTTCTTTTAGATCTCATTTAAAAATGGAAAACACCCAAGTTCACATGCATTATAGCAGGTAAAGCTACATTGCTGAGGCTTTAAACAATACACTACAAGGAGGAAAGGGAGGATAAACAGAAATTAATCTTCACATCATATCCTGAAGTTTCGTTTTTCCTACAGCTTTAATTTAAACTGCCTTTACTGTACATCATAAATGGAAAGCTGAAACCTTTTTGTTGTTAAAAGTTATTAAAAGTAAATGATCATCGGCAAATGTAGGATTCAATAACCTGAAACAAAGTAAGAAGCAGCACATTATTAGTATTGCCTTCAATTACGTTTTCAAAAGTCTCATTTAAACGATTTTCTGTAGATTCATGAACTGCAGAAATTAAAGAACTGTAACAAGTTTTGATTTTGTTTTTTGAAGCGTGATATTAACTGGTCAGATCGGCCTTCCTAACTGGAGCCAAACTCACCCGGGCAGATCGCTCCATCGTGTAAGCCAGCCCAGAGTGAACGATGTCCTTCTCTGAGGCGCCCTGCAAACAGGAATTATTAAACACACAATGGAAACAGTAACAATTACACCTGTTGTTGAAACGTTACACTTCACGTCTAATATGTTATTCCGTGTTGACATTCTGAGTCCCGGTTATAACAATTCATGAAACGTTTAATCAAGACTCAAATCTGTAAAGGAAATATGAAACTTTTAGAGCAACTGACTGAGTTTAGTGACAGACAGACGCTTTTTATATGGACTTTCTGGTACAGATCCAGTAAAAAATATCTGCTTTGTAACAAGGGAGCAGTTCCGGATGACGCCGGATGACCACTCGGAGGCTATATAGCCTGCTGTCATCCTTGGCTCTGTTCCTTTTTTCTTCTCGCAAGCGGTTCGCTAACTTCCCCGTTGTGTGACGCCCCAACGCGCGGAGTTGCGGTTTTTCCTCCGCCCTCCCAGGGCTGCAACGGGTTGATTGTGGAAGTTCTTTGGAAGGTAAGTAAGCTGTTTGTTGGTGACGGTAGCGTTCGCGCCCCCTCTCCCAGCTCACGGCTTTTCGTTACCCTGTTACCTACAGCTGGGGCTGTTGATTGTGTACGGCTAATGTTGTTAGCCCATTTCGGTTTACCAGTTTATACCTGGTGACGGCAGCGTGTTCGCCCCCTCTCCCAGTGCGACTAATAAGTTGATTTACTGAAGTGTAAAAGACGGCTAACGTTGTTAGCGCCTTTGATTTATTGGTTTTATACCTGGTGACGGTAGCGTGTTCGCCCCCTCTCCCAGTGTGACTAATAAATTGATTTATTCAAGTGTGAAGTACGGCTAATGTTGTTAGCCCATTTCGGTTTACCAGTTTATATCTGGTGACGGCAGCGTGTCCGCCCCCTCTCCCAGTGTGACTAATAAGTTAATTTACCGAGGTCAAAAAAACGACTAACGTTGTTAGCTCCTTTTGGTTTACCAGTTTATACCTGATGACGGCAGCGTGTCCGCCCCCTCTCCCAGTGTGACTAATAAGTTGATTTACTCAAGTGCGAAGTACGGCTAACGTTGTTAGCGCCTTTGATTTATTGGTTTTATACCTGGTGACGGTAGCGTGTTCGCCCCCTCTCCCAATATCAGCCTCCTTGTGTTTGCAGCCTATTTCTTGGCTCTGCCATAACTGGTGACGGCTGCGTTCGGGCCCCCTCTCCCGATTTTAGCGCATTTTCATTTAATTGGGTTGAGCCTTGCCGACCTTAGACATGGATGGCTTCCATAGCTGCAGGGATTGTGGGGCTGCCCTCCAGGCAGAGGATGGCCACGACCTGTGCCCTACCTGCCTTGGACATGAGCACCTTGTGGAGGCGTTGTCCGAGAACCCCTGCATGAATTGCAGTTTTATGCCACATGCAGTGAGGGTGGCCCGGTTGGCACAGTTGTGCCCCCAGGAGGGTTCTGACCTTCCGCCCTCTGGACAGGTGGATCCCCCCAGGCGTTCTAAGCGCCGTGGTGGGTCTGCGGTCTCAGCACCCCCTCCTCGGAGGAGACGGGCCAAACTTGACCAGGGCCTGGCCACAAGGGTGGAACAGTTGTCAGCGGAGTTGGCAGAGATGAAGTCCTTGCTGCAGACACATCAGTCTGATACCTCTCTTCCAGTGGCTGGGCTCTCCTCCCCACCCATGCCTGAACTAGTTGCGGAGGAGGACGTCATATCTCTGGCTGCCTCTGCTTCTCATTTCAGAGATGAGGAGGAGGCAGGGTCCTCTCAAGCCTCTGACAATGGGTCGTTTTCATCCCGGAGTGCAGTTGGGGAGGCCAGTGACAGTTCCATGCGGGATGTCATGTCCATGGCCCTGAAGCAGCTGCAGCTAGAACTCCCGCAAGGAGAGGTGTCCGACTCCGGGAGTGCCTTTTTCAGGCGCGGACGGGCCCCTACTCCATTTTCTGTACCTCCATCAGAGGAGTACCTTAAGGAGTTGCACGCTTGCTGGCGGGACCCGAGAGCGTTATCACGGCTCGCCTCAGACGGTCGGGAGTTGGCTGCCATGCACGAGTCGGTGAAAGCCGGCCTGGACCGTATGCCAGCAGTTGAACCAGCTGTTGCTTCACTGATTGTGTCACCAGATGCGGCCCTACGTCCTGAGGTCAGGTGCCCACGGACTCAATGCCGGGTTACAGATGACCTCTTGTGTAAGGCATACAATGCAGGAGCGCGTGCGGGACGTCTTGGCAACTCCCTGGCGCACCTCATGTTCGCCCTCTCTACATCCGTTCAGGACGCTGGTGGTGCAGCTGCAGCGGTTGGCTTTAGTGATGCAGCGTTGCAGGCCTTTGCGCTGATGACCAGAGAGCTCGGTCGAGTCATGTCATTCCTTGTCCAAGCTCGTAGACAGGTGTGGCTTGCACAGTCTCCTCTCACGGAGGCTTGCCGTAGGACCCTCAGGGGTGTCCCGGTCGTGCCAGGGGAGTTGTTTGGGTCAGCTGCCCTGGAGGCACTGGAGCGGACTATTCAGGCGCGTCAGACCAGCCACCAGCTTTCTGGCCTTCGCAGGAGCGTACCCCCCTTTCCTCAGCGTTCAGGGCGCCCTGCTACTACCCCCAGCGTTCGGCCACGGCCTCAGACTGGTGATGGATCTGGTGGTTCCTATCCCCGTGATCTGCGGCAGAGACCCAGCAGGGACTTTCGTAGGCCAGTCGGCCGCCCAGCTAGACCGACCCGGGCCTCAGATCCTGGACGTCCTCCCCCCAGGGCTCCCAGAGGCCGAGGGGATAGAAGATGACGCCACCGGGCCAGCCGTCGGACATTTTTCCCATCAGCAGCTACGTTTCTGGGCTGCTCACTCTGTGGATCCATGGGTGGTTGCCACCCTAACCCATGGCTACAGACTCCAGTTCCGACGGCGGCCCCCTCTCTCACGCCGGGTCAAAATGACCATTATCACTGACCCGGTGAAATCCTTGGCACTAGACCAGGAGCTTTCCGCCCTCCTAGCCAAGGGAGCAATCGAGGCTGTGGATCCTCTGCGGCAACCCAGAGGCTACTATTCCACGTACTTCCTCGTGGCAAAGAAGACTGGCGGTTTTCGCCCCGTTCTAGATTTAAGGGGACTCAATCAGTACCTGAAAGTCCTTCCATTCCACATGCTCACCACAGCAGAGGTCCTTCAGACTGTCGTGGCAGGGGATTGGTTTACGTCAGTAGATCTGACAGATGCCTACTTCCATGTACCTATTGCGGCAGAACATCGCCGCTTTCTCAGGTTTGCTTATCAGGGTCGCCATTGGCAATTCCGGGTGCTCCCATTCGGGCTCTCCCTTTCCCCGAGGGTGTTTACTCGTTGCGTGAAAGCGGCCCTCTCTCCTCTGCAGGCCTCCGGAGTAAGGATTCTGCCATACCTGGACGACTGGCTTCTCTGTGCTCCCACTCAGGTAGCTGCCTCTCGGGATACGTCCCGGCTTCTTCTACAGGTGTCACGGTTGGGCCTCAAAGTCAACCTTGCAAAGAGTTGTCTGGTTCCATCTCAGACAACCACCTTTCTTGGGATGCATCTGGACTCCACTACCATGAAGGCCCGTCCGTCTGTTCGCAGGGTGGACGACATACTCCAGTTTGTCGGTCGATTCAGGCTGGGCAGGCAGTTTCCTTACAGCATCTTCCTGCGAATGCTGGGCAAACTGACATCGGTCACTCGTGTCGTGCCCTTGGGTTTGCTCCTTCTGCGCCCTTTGCAGCGGTGGCTCAACAGCTTTCACCTAGATGCCAGGCTGCACAGACGTCACAGGCTCATGGTGACGAGGCTGTGCCTCCGTGCCCTAGCTCATTGGCAGGACAGGACCCTCTTGTCCTGTGGCGTTCCAATGGGGTTAGTGGTGTCTCGAAGGGAAGTGGTCACCACGGATGCCAGCCCCAAGGGCTGGGGCGCCGTGTGGCAACACAGAGCGGTTCGGGGTCTCTGGGGACCAAGGGAGCGCACCGAGCACATAAACGTGCTGGAGCTGCGGGCTGTGCACATGGCCCTCAGGTGCCTTCTGCCCCACCTAGAAGGACGGCATGTGTTGGTTCGAACGGACAACACCTCTGTTGTTTACCATATCAACCACCAGGGAGGCACCAGGTCAGCACGTCTCCTGGAGGTGTCCAGGGATCTCCTGGAATGGGCGTTTCCCCGTCTGTCCACCCTGCGCGCAGCATATCTACCAGGGCGGCAGAACCATGTTGCAGACTCTCTATCCCGCCAGGCACCTGCTCCGGGAGAGTGGTCTCTTCACCGCGACGTAGTGCGCAAGATCTGGAACCTCTTTGGCCAGGCAGAGGTAGATCTGTTTGCCACAGAGGAGTCAACCCAGTGCCCCCTATGGTATTCCCTGACAGGGGTCAGGGGCGCACTGGGCCAGGATGCGCTGGCTCATCCATGGCCACAGGTTCTCCTGCTCGGTTTCAGCCCCAGTCAGGTGCAACCGAGGGGTCTGAGTTATTGTGCCCAGTAAGGGCATTGGAAGCATATATTTCTGCCACCGCAAGTCTAAGACGCTCAGACCAGCTTTTTCTGTGTTATGGGGGTCCGAGGTTAGGCTACCCTCTTTCCAAGCAGCGTCTGTCTCATTGGATAGTGAGTGCCATCTGCCACGCCTACGCTGTAGGTCGCCGCTCCCTGCCAGTCAGGGTGAGGGCACATTCCACCAGGAGCGTCTCTGCTTCCTGGGCGGCTTTGAGAGGGGTCCCTCTGGAAGCAATATGTGCTGCTGCATCATGGGCTTCCCCGACCACCTTCACGAGGTTCTACAACGTCAATGTGACTGTCCCTCATCCACTGGGTCAGGTTCTTTTACAAGGTTCTGCTGGGCCCTCTCAGTGAGGTATGTGCTCAGGATTCCTTGTGACATAGTTGGCATTAGTCATTCAGTGCTTTCAGCACCGCCTCTGGCGGTCAGGAGGGATGAAATAGAACGAAAGTTACGTATGTAACTACGGTTCTATGAATCCCGGATGACCGCCAGAGCTTCTCTGTCACTCAGTATCCTTGATTCTGCGAGAAGATTCTGTAGGAACAGAGCCAAGGATGACAGCAGGCTATATAGCCTCCGAGTGGTCATCCGCCGTCACAGGTGTGACTCTGTTGGTATAATTACTCGAACTGCGCATGCCCGAAGGGAACATTCAGTGCTTTCAGCACCGCCTCTGGCGGTCATCCGGGATTCATAGAACCGTAGTTACATACGTAACTTTCGTTTTAAATCCCTCTGTGGTGCGGCAGGCATGACACATAAGACTTGTTGGCAGAAATTAGCTGAAATGTAAAAATTATGAAAGATGCAGCATTTATCTTTGAAAAGAGTAGAAACTACAGGAGACAGAAACTGGACCTGCAGTAGATGAGTATATATTACACAGCAGGGCGATAGAAACGTCTGCTCACAGTGCTGAGTATTGAAAGATAACCAATAAAAATGTTGGATATCTTTTTTATTTCTTAGATCACAGACGTGGAACAGAAAGATTGGATAGAAACAATGTGGAAAATCTGGTCAACCAACCCTGGGTCACATTTTTTATAACAAAGCCAGCAGAGAGAAAATAACAAAGAACTAAACACCACCTACACGTTTGCATTTCATATCCAGAGGATCAAGTTAAACTTGTTCTACAAAAGTACATTTCTATCCTATCCTATCATACACAGTGAAAGATGACTGTACCTGATCATGATTGGCTGCGTATCAAATACAGAGAAGGTATAAATAATGAGGAAAAGGCTGGAGACACACCAACATCTCTTGGATGCTGCTTGCAGAACCACACCTGGACCATTCAACTGGGTAAGAATGTCTGAGTTTATGTTTACACTATTATTATTTTGTTTTCTGTTACAATAGTAATGGATTTTTGAGAAACAAAGTAAAGATCCAAGACTATCATATGTTTTAACAAACATCGTTTGTCAATTTCGGTCCTTTTTGCCTATTTTCAGAATTTTTTTTCTTAAATATTTGTTTTAGGAAGGCACATAACACTGAACCAATTAATATTTAGGGAATATTTAGTAACCTTTGTGTTCTTTAAAACAAAAACAGTGTTGATAGCCCGGTAAGGGTTAACCTCAGATGTACTGTATCCGTAAAAAGGTTTTGAGTCCAATTCTGAGGTTTCTCTCTGTGCTTCCAGGAAACAGCTGGAGTCTGCCTGTACGTCTTTGACTCAAGTCACTCTGTTTGACACGTAAACTGCTGCAAAACATGGCCACCAACGTAAGTACAGCTAACTTTTACTGTGATCTGTGTCCAAAAGCCAGATTAAGTAAACAAAAAAAAGCTGATTCAATTCCCTACCGTGTGAAGCTTCTTAGGCCATTTTCATATGAACCTTATGTCCAACTGCATCTCACTTTATGTTACAAAAAACATCTGACCTTAGCTCCATTTAATCATGTAATAAGTACATTTCTAATATGTCTTTCTTGTTTTTGCCCTTTAATGTAGATGCCGCAGGAATTTGAATACACTGATGGTGCTTCAAAAGCACGAAAACAAAAAGAACGGGCCCAACAAATGAAAGAGAACCCAGAAACTCTTTATACATGTGAAAACAGTCTCATGTTTCACACTGAAGATCCAGAAATCTGGAGAGAGAGTTTAACAGAGGAATTTGGACCACCTAATATCCTCTGCTATAAATGGAAAACAGATACAGCAGGCACAATTATGTTGTATCCTACAGACCATAAGTGTGAGATACATGGGAATGATGTAAGAAGACAAACATTTGCAAACAGGTTTAGAGCGCTTTTGCGTCGTGTTTTAAACCTGAATCAAACAAATAACACAAATTAGACACAAGTTGAAAGACAGTGACCACAAAAACAACCCCCCTTAAGATCACTGTAGAGATAAGAAACACAGGGAATTTCGGGCTATTAAGGTGCGTTCACATTGAGCGTGAATGTGTCAAGCCAAGCGACAGATTTACATGGTATCCATACGCACAGGTGCCACACAGGTGCGATGCGTCACAAAGCGGCTCTAAGCGAAGCCACAGAGGCAATTCTAGCGACACAGTTGTTGAAGTTGACAAAGCTGAACTTTTGTGTCGTGCCACGGCAACCAATTAGGAACTGGATGTGGCTGCGACGTGGGGTGAAGGAAAGCGCCATTTTACTGCTGTAATTCTGGCTTGTCGCCTGCTGTGCAATTCCTGTCGCCTACCATGCGAACGGCCGGCGAAAAGTGACAACACTGCAACGCCAATGTGAACGCACCTTTCTTCTTCTTTTGATATCTGGTGTATTACTTTATTGATTTTTCTCACAACCTTTTTTGTGTCACAACCATGTTCTGGGAGTTATGGGGGGATTGGGGAGGGTTTTGTACTCACTGAGAAGGTGGTAGTTGGAGTCTCTCTCGTACTTGAAGGTCAGTCTGCCATAACTGACATGATTGAGATTCTTCAGCCACTCGAAATACGATACGGTCACACCACCAGCATTCAGGTACATGTCCTGTAAGAAGAAGGAAAACATCATGTAACCTCGGGTTTTTGTTCATTGTCTTGAAAAAAAATTGTCTTCTGCAACTAAAGATGTATTTTAGGATTTTATTTGATTACTGTTCAACAAGAGGTTTTTCTATGAAATAATTGCCTTTATTGGAATATGTAAACTGTGAACAGGAACATTTAAACTCTTCATTTTCGTGGAGCAAAAAGTAATTTTGTTAAAACTTGCTCCCAGTGAACATGTACTCACATCTCACAGTTAAAGTTTGTAATCCCCTCATCTGCTTTTGTCTCTCTGTTTATATGTATACGTAAATAAAAACACAAATGCCTATTTTCCTTTGCTTGTCTTTCTAGTAAATAGTTAACAAATAAAAATATACTATTTAATCAAAATCCTGCCTGCTGATTTTCTTTGACAATTATACCAAAATAAATCAAATGTTAGAGCACAGGACATGAATTTTTAAATACCTTGTATCTTTTTTGATAGAAACTCTTAACATTAAAAAAGGTTAATATTTTCCTCAGACTGAAAACTGGACAGAACAGATTTCAACAAGTCTCCATAAAGCGCAGAACATTGAGTATTTTCAGTCAGAACAAAAATCCTTCTGTGAACTTTCAGTTTCCTCTTGGAGGATTTGAGCCTTTAATGCACAGTTCAAGGTGCATAGCCACATTATTTGACTTTTTTTTTTTATTTATACATCCATAGCTCACTCTGGTTGCATACAAAGCTTTTATGAAACTTTATCACATCCTGCTGGCGTATTGGTTGCAATTTTGAAGCTTTATGCTTTGTTTTTGCTCAGTTTGTAAGTAAATATAGCCTTTCGTGATTATTTACGATTTTAACGGAAGTACATACTGCGCACGCACAGCAGTGGTTAAAACAAGTTACCGACTAATGGCCATTAGCACCTCCCAGCGAAAGAATGAAGAATGGTCCAATATCCAGTGAAAAAAAACACACAAAAATCGTCGCTAGATGACGCCACATCTGTTATATCCACTGAGCTATATAATACACTGGAGTGCTAATCACCGTCTGTTTGAACGAGTCGCTTTGAAGCCACCAGCCGCCATATTGGTACTCCCTATTTCCCCCCAGTAACTAGGGAATATGTGCGCTACAGCATCGAATAACGAGGATTTTTTCATGTTCAGGGGGGGCTTAAGACTTTTAAAATGTCAAATGCCATATAGTTTTATGTTATGTTCTAAAACTATCAAGTACTGAGAAAGTCATGTGCTGAAATATTTTGCATTTTATTCATTTAAATATATATGTTTAAAATTTATAAATATATAAATAACAATATACAAAAACATATATTTACATATGTGTATACATATATATACATATATACATATACACGTACTTATATATACATTTATATATATTTAATATGAGTAACATGTAAAATATTTCAGCACCTAATTTCCTAGTAGCTGATAGTGTTAGTACATCCACTGACTGTAGAATTACTTGTGAAACGTTTTCACTCAGCCAGAAAACTGCTTGTTATTCCAACCCAATCCTATGGGATTCTGTGAGAGTAGGGAGTAGCAAGATTGCGGCCAGTGACTTCAGTTTTTCGGCAAAATCAGCACTCCAGTGTATTATATAGCTCAGTGGTTATATCTGCTAATCGCTAAAAGCGCTGGGGCTGTATTTATCTACAAAAAGAAAAATCAAAACATTATGAGGATAAAAATTTTTTTATCATGATCGAATGGTTTTTTTTATGGGTTTTTTAAGCATATAATGTAGCTATAAACCTTTTATCAGATCTGGACAATGGTTTATGACTTGTGGAAATTAGTCCTACATCATTTGAATAGTTGAACATGTAAAGGTGAGCAGCATAGAAAAGAGGGTCGTCACAATGCTAAAATTTTAAACCCTAGAAACCGTGGAAATATTTCCTATTAAAGAGAAGGACATATCATTATTATTGCTTTATTAGGACATACCCAGTTGGTAAAAGGCAATTAAGCTCATAATTTAGAAAATGTATCTGATAAGAAAGTGTTATCATCTTCTTATTCAAATCAGTAGAGGAGATTTTTTTTTGGTTGAGTATACATGTGTTTTAGTTTAGCTGTAAATTTGCTGCTGATACAGATCATTTCAAATTTGGGGACAAAAAAAAGGATAATTTTATTGTAAAAGACATTTTGTTTCTAATTATAAACAAATATCAGGTAAACATAAACATCTTCAGTAGCTGCTCTGTTGAGTTTGTGTTTCAGGTAATTTTTAGTTTATTGAAGTCATTGTGAAACTGAAGGAATACCAGGAGAGGGTGTGTGCGTGTGCTGCAGGCCGTGTGTCCATGTCCAAGCTTGTGTGCATGTGTTTTCAGCAGGGATTCATGCTTTAAAGGCCCGCGCTTCAGTTTGTGTCAGTAGAATGCATGAGCAGGTGTTCCCCATGGTGTTCTCTATAGGACGGCTGTTACGTGTCGCAAAGTCCGGCTTTGTGTGTATGTGTCCGCTTCAGCATTTAGAAACACAGTTAGCGCAGTAGAAGTGATGCACAATGCAATGTGATGTTATGCATGAGCACTTTCAGACGTCGGTCCATGCCGTGACGTGTTTGTGTCTGCAGAGTCGGGGCAGGGGAGGGACAGATCTTTGGGCGTTCAACAATCAGTTTGCTTTGGTTTGGTTAGATTTGGGCGAAGAGGAAGCTTCCCTGCAACTTGTACAACTGGACAATCTCTGACATTCAGCGTGAGCTGTTTTAATGAAAACCATCAAGCGTACGCAGGCAGCGAGCATTTTTGGAAAACTATGAACCCGAAGCTGAAGACCTTCTGAATCAAGTATCTTAAGTGTCTCCTCAAGCAGTCTCACAGCCATTCACACCTAAAGGCTTTTGACCAGAACACGTATGCTGACATCGTTAGGTGAAATGTTTGGGTCGTTAAGCGACAACAAACCAAACATTGAACCAAATCGAGGTTTGTCCAGTGAGTCATGTGACCTTAGTGGCCCGATTAGTGATCTTAACGTAGAGGGATTGTTCTGACTGCAAGTTATAAATTGATTCTTCCAACCAGGTCCAGACTTGAAGGATCCTGATGGATGAGAGGGAGAAACATCTCCAAAAAGCAAGAGAGGAAGGCCAGTTGCCTTCTAAAGTTTCATCCTTCAAAATCAATGATTAGTAAACATGAAAAATACGGATTATTATTGTTTTGTTAATTTGACCTATTGAGCTAAGAAAAGACTCATATTACCTCAATCATGACTGGTTTATGAGCGTCAAATTCTATTTGCTTCATCTGTTTAAACAGAAATTGAATTTTAATCAGGATATTCTAGGTTATGAGTTGAAATCTCATGGGCAGAAAGAAAAGCGCTCACTTCTAGTAATAGATGAGCTCATTTCAACAGAAAATGCTCTACAAACAAATGCAGATGATGCCATACAAGCCCAAAAATTATTAAAGAGTTTTAAAGTCTTTTTGAGTGTTTAAAGCCACTTAGAACAGAGACATAAAATGAATAAAAATCAATTTTTCCCTAATGTGTGCGATAAGCTTTGGGAAACTAGTATGCATGTAATTATGAGAAACTGGAAGTTTTTGGGTGTGGATCTTATACCAAATATACCAGTGTGATGAGTGTGATGAAAAGGAAAGGAATGAAGGGTTATGTTTCGTTTTAGCTAAGCTCTGTGTGTTCATCTACGCTGAATGTCTCTCCTCTCTGCTGTTTAGGCCAATCAGATAGTCCCTTTCCCCATCGCTGAGCATCACACCATCAATTCTCCACCCAGGATCAGCATTCATCGCTTTACGAGTGTGTGTACGTGTGTGTGTGTCACATTAGAGGAGGTCCAGCCAGAAAAGCGTGTGTGCATTTTTTAATTTGAAGTCAACAGAAACTGACGACTGCATGTTGCCTTACAGATCAACGACGCCCCCATTCAAAACACACAAAGAGACACAAACACTTCAGAGAAATAGAAACACAAACGCCCTCCACACAACACACGACTAACCCGAGTCACGCACTGTGTTTAAGTTGGCATCACGTCATACTCGCTGATTTTATAAACGGTAAATGTGGAAATAAAAAAAAAAAAAAGGTTTTGTTGAAATCCAGCTATGGTGTCGACGTCTTGATTTGTTGTGGAGCCGGTTTAAAATGTGATTTACAAACAAGGTGTCAAAAAGTAAAGCTTTAAAAAAATATGTGTTAACCTGTATTAAGGTGTGTGATACAAAATTTGGTATTTGGAAGAAGCAGACAAAAAAAATAAAATAAATAAATAACTTCTTGGTTCAGATGGAAATGCTATATGACATCAAAACTGACTCAGTGAACAGATCGCCTCAATCATTAAACATGGTAAAGGAAAGGGATGCATTTCTTTGGCAGGGACATGGAGTTGAAGGAAACAGCTCAATCCTGGAATAAAACTTGTAAAAGACTGAAGAATTTGTAGCCTGGAGTAGTGGACATAAACCCAAGTGAGAATCTATGGTGAGATTTGAAGCTTGATGTTGACAAGTAATCTCCATCTAATCTGACTAACCTGAGCTTTTCCATATAATGAAAATATCTACACATAAGTTTATAATTAATGGAAATGATTAACTGATCACCAACAATTTTGACCATCCCTGTACAAGCTGGAGTTTGGGCTGTTTGCTGATGTGGAGGAAACAGGTGCTTGT
This sequence comes from Fundulus heteroclitus, assembly GCF_011125445.2. NCBI lineage: Eukaryota > Metazoa > Chordata > Actinopteri > Cyprinodontiformes > Fundulidae > Fundulus > Fundulus heteroclitus. Next base: position 10,420,344 of record NC_046370.1, read on the forward strand.
TGCTACAATGCTAATATGGAAAGACATCAGCAATAGCCATAGAGAGGTAATTGTTACTGTTGCTGAGGTCTTGTCATAAACAAGATTTCAGGTTGACCTCCACCTGTCCAAATATGTGTAACGATTCAATTCAATTCAATTTTATTTATATAGCGCCAAATCATGAAACATGTCATCTCAAGGCACTTTACAAAGTCAAGTTCAATCATATTATACAGATTGGGTCAGATTATATAACGATACACTTAGAAGTATTTCCTGACCCTTGAAAATGCTAAAAGCAAATTATCATACTTTAAAAGGGGATTCATGATGCTTCCTCTTTAGTTTTCAAACTATATATTTAGCCCCAAATTAAATGTTTAGTTTACAAACTAAACGTTTACTATGGAGCTAAATATTTAGCTTCATAATTAAATATTTAACTTGGAAAATTCTCTACAAACAAATGTAGATGATGCAATACAAGCCTGAACATTATTGAAGAGTTTTAAAGTCTTTTTGAGTATTTAAAGCCACTTAGAACATAGACATAAAATTAATAAAAATCAATTCTTCCCTTATGTGTGAGATAAGCTTTGGGAAACTAGTATGCATGTAATTATGAGAAACTGGAAGTTTTTGGGTGTGGATCTTATACCAAATATACCAGTGTGATGAGTGTGATGAAAAGGAAAGGAATGAAGGGTTATGTTTCGTTTTAGCTAAGGTCTGTGTGTTCATCTACGCTGAATGTCTCTCCTCTCTGCGGTTTAGGCCAATCAGATAGTCCCAAACTAAATATTTAGCCCCAAATTAAATGTTTAGTTTACAAACTAAACGTTTACTATGGAGCTAAATATTTAGCTTGCTAATTAAATATTTAATTTGGAACTATGACTTGTTTATAAATTTATGAATAACAAAAATATGAAAAATGAACCCTGCCTTTTATCTCTTATGACAGGCTAAATATATTTTACTGTACATCTTTCATTGTATAACTTTCCATACGGAGCCCCATAGGCCTAACAGCAGGGATGAAAAATATACAGATAATAATATACTGAGAGAACAAACCTAAAAGACGGCTGGCTTCATGTGAGAAATACGTTTTATCAAGATGGGCACAAACTATGGAATTAGAGTTAAAGTTGGCTATCTAAAACATCCCTTAGCTTACCTGTGTCTGCTCTCCTTTTGACACAGACTCCTTGGAGTTTTTATTGGAATTTTGTAGCCATTTTTCTGGTATTGTGTGGTCTTCTGAAGGTCTTTTTGTCCACAAAATGAAAAGTACAAACATAGCCTATGCTCACTTCTACAAATTTAAAGATTTTAACCACAGGATAAGGGATTTTTCATTCTTCTGCTGGGTGTAAAGGTCGTAAGGCGCCTCGCATCCACAGCTCTTGTACACGGTCAGTGATTAAAACACTCCTGCTCCACGTAAACCTTTGTTTTACACCAGTTAATATGACAATCTCTAACTGTACAAACTATCCCGGTCTTCCTCAAAGTTACAATGAAAAGTAATTAGATACAAAGTCTTGTTGCATTAGCCGCTTTTCAGCTAGCTAGCTAATGCAGAGGAAGTAACAAACCGGAAGTCTCGCACAAAAAACCGTCAACTCTATCAGTTGCGTATTGTGCGCCCTCTGGTGGCAAGCATAGATATAGCGGCCACTCATTTTTCAGTTAAGATGGTACCGTATAAATATTTGTGTATTTTATGTAAAGCAAATAAAATTAAATTGTATGGGGTGCCCGTTTTTACATCTACAAAATTCCAACCCTCTACATAGGGATAGGTCTGTGGGCTGTAGAAAGTATGTTCATGACATTTTTTGCACAAATTAATTCTCAGAAAATGAGTTTACATCCTCAGTTCTACCTATTTTTTAACTTCTTTCACAATGAGCCGTTTTCACTTTTATGCAAATAAGCTGTAGCTGGCCTCACCCCCAACTCAATGTTTATAGTTTATACGTAAAAAGCTGCAAACAGATACAAACCCTGAGGCAGTCCTTCGCACCACGTCACAGCTACATCCAGTTCCTGATTGGTTGAGGCGACAAGCTCAGATTTGCCTCACTTTGCCTCCATCATAGGTCTCGTTTCGCTCTGACTTCGCTTTAAACGCCAGAATCACGCGTTTTGCGTCACCAGAATTGCCTATGTGGACTTGCTTAGAGCTTTGCGACACATCACTCCCATGTGGCACCTGTGTAGGAATTTCATGTAAATCTGTTTCTCGGCCTGACAAATTTGCGCTCCATGTGAATGCACCTTTAGCGTTTGTTTGTGCTAAATAAAAATCAAGTTCATGCCGAACAGCTGTTGTACAGCATATACAGCGGTAAAACAGGCTGAGGTGGGCGAAGCTCCGCTTGAGTTGCTAAGTGAGGGGCGGGGCTAGCACCAACTGTGACATAGTAATCGGGAGGTTTTTGAAACTGTTTGTTTTCCAGACAGCAAAACAGGTGGATGTTTTTTTTTTTTGACTGTTACTAGGAGCAGTTGAGAGTGCAAAAATTTGCAAAAAGTTAATTTTGCATAAAATCTGCAGTATCTAGAGAAAACCTACTGGAAATGTCCCAGAACCTTCTTATGTATACATGTTGAGCATGAGCTGATCTCCTGGTAAAAGCTGTCCTAGGACGAAAATAAAGAAAAACACTCGCCTTTTTATGAACATTTTATTTGTTTTCCAAAAAAAAAACTGAATGCAATAAAAATAAAAAGTAATTTCCTCCAAAATTCTTTTCGTTGCAGCAGAACAGGACGGTTAAACTGAGGAGAACTCTAACAGGGCGATCACAGTGACTGCTCGCCCACCTCCGCTCCTCCTTAGCGGCCGGCGGAGGAGTCGGGGGAAGCTGCACTTAAGCTAAAGCAACAGAGAAAGCATAAGAATCAAGAAGAGGACAGTAAAAACACTTATGAAATAAAAATTTCCTAAAATTTAGAAACCTTATCCGTAATCTTTTCATCAGAAAGATTAAAATGACTAATCTTGCTAATGGAGTTAAACCTAAATCCCTTTTAATCAACATTAGTCTAGAGTGGTCAGTTCCCTTTTAAGGTCTGACGTCTTTCTGAAATAAGGCATCAGCAGTGCTGTCAACAGAAACGGCTGCAACACGCAGGTCACACGTGCATCCAGCAACTACGACATGTACGCCGTGAATATGGCTGCCAAAAGAAAATATGGCTGCCAAAAGAAAACATTAACGTTAATCTGACTGCGGAAGGAGCGACAGAGTCCTTCGCTTCTTTACAAACACAGATCTCCGCTCCAACTCAGGTTAACTTCAGGCGGGAACAAGAACAGGGCGGCTTCTCTACGGCTGCACAAATATCGCAGGGGAAAACGCACGGCTGTGGATGCATGTGTGGTAAACAGTGATATGTTCAGAAGGCTGTTTGAGGAGGTAGAGGGAAGCTGGAGAGAGGGATGAATGGCAGGAAGAGCGGAGGAAGAGGAGAACAGTGCACGTTCAGGAGGGGCCGTTTATGTGAAGGTGAGCCCAGCTTCGTTGTAGACCTTGAAGACCTTCTCGATGGCGTTGACGTAGGCGGCCGTCCGCAGGTCCAGACCCAGGTTGTACTTGCTGGCTGTGCGCATGATTTGCTGCAAAGTCAGACGAAAGCAAGTGTTAGAGGAGAAAGTTTTCTTAAACGCATGGGATTTTTTTCTTTTTTAACATAAAGATGAAAAAATATATATTCCACCACTTCAACATGATGATATTTTTATTGTTTTAAGTGGTGCAAAACCAATAAGCAGCAGGAAATTCAGCAAATATTTAGAAACAAACACATGTAATAAAGCTGCTCTCCTGTATTGCAAAAAGTAGACAAGGGCAGACTTGCTGGAACTTGGACTCAGTGACACAAGTAATTAGAAAACATGCTGGTTATCATGGTTCCTGCACATTCTTCATGTTAAGGAGTCCCGATTTCTTTTAGATCTCATTTAAAAATGCAAAACACCCAAAGTTCACATGCATTATAGCAGGTAAAGCTACATTGCTGAGGCTTTAAACAATACACTACAAGGAGGAAAGGGAGGATAAACAGAAATTAATCTTCACATCATATCCTGAAGTTTCTTTATTCCTACACTGCTCCAGCTTTAATTTAAACCGCCTTTACTGTACATCATAAATGGAAAGCTGAAACCTTTTTGTTGTTAAAAGTTATTAAAAGTAAATGATCATCAGCAAATGTAGAATTCAATAAGCTGAAACAAAGTAAGAAGCAGCACATTATTAATATTGCCTTCAATTACGTTTTCAAAAGTCTAGTTTAAACGATTTTCTGTAGATTCATGAACTGCAGAAATTAAAGAACTGTAACAAGTTTGATTTAGTTTTCTGAAGCAGGATATTAACTGGTCAGATCGGCCTTCCTAACTGGAGCCAAACTCACCCGGGCAGATCGCTCCATCGTGTAAGCTAGCCCAGAGTGAACGATGTCCTTCTCTGAGGCGCCCTGCAAACAGGAATTATAAAACACACAATGGAAACAGTAACAATTACACCTGTTGTTGAAACATTACACTTCTCGTCTAATATGTTATTCCGTGTTGACATTCTGAGTCCCGGTTATAACAATTCATGAAACGTTTAATCAAGACTCAAATCTGTAAAGGAAATATGAAACTTTTAGAGCAACTGACTGAGTTTAGTGACAGACAGACGCTTTTTATATGGACTTTCTGGTACAGATCCAGTAAAAAATATCTGCTTTGTAACAAGGGAGCAGTTCCTGTTTTTAAGCTGCTTTACTTTTGGAGAACAGATGTTACTCACAGCAATTCTGGCCTGGAAATCAGCAGTAGGAACGATGGGGATGGGTCCTCCCTGCTTTCCAAACTTCCTCTCTAAACTCTCCTGCACAGACACTGTGGGGGGGAATAAAAAACGTTCAGTTTAGTTTTACATCCCTCTGTGGTGCCGCAGGCATGGCACATAAGACTTGTTGGCAGAAATTAGCTGAAATGTAAAAATTATGAAAGATGCAGCATTTATCTTTGAAAAGAGTAGAAACTACTGGAGACAGAAACTGGACCTGCAGTAGATGAGTACGTGTTACACAGCAGGGCGATAGAAACGTCCGCTCAGAGTGCTGAGTATTGAAAGATAACTAATAAAAATGTTTTATTTTTTATCTTTTTTTTTATGTTATGTTTTATTTCTTAGATCAAAGACGTGGAACAGAAAGATTGGATAGAAACAATGTGGAAAATCTGGTCAACCAACCCTGGGTCACATTTTTTATGACAAAGCCAGCAGAGAGAAAATAACAAAGAACTAAACACCAGCTACACGTTTGCATTTCATATCCAGAGGATCAAGTTAAACTTGTTCCACAAAAGTACATTTCTATCCTATCCTATCATACTCAGTGAAAGATGACTGTACCTGATCATGATTGGCTGCGTATCAAATACAGAGAAGGTATAAATAATGAGGAAAAGGCTGGAGACACACCAACATCTCTTGGATGCTGCTTGCTGAACCACACCTGAACCATTCAACTGGGTAAGAATATCTGAGTTTGTCTTTACACTATTATTATTTTGTTTTCTGTTGCAATAGTAATGGATTTTTGAGAAACAAAGTAAAGATCCAAGACTATCATATGTTTTAACAAACATCGTTTGTCAATTTCGGTCCTTTTTGCCTATTTTCAGAAATTTCTTTCTTAAATATTTGTTTTAGGAAGACACATAACACCGAACCAATTAATATTTAGGGAATATTTAATCAACCTTTGTGTTCTTTAAAACAAAAACAGTGTTGGTAGCCCGGTAAGGGTTAAATTCAGATGTACTGTATCCGTAAAAAGGTTTTGAGTCCAATTCTGAGGTTTCTCTCTGTGCTTCCAGGAAACAGCTGGACTCGGCCTGTACGTCTTTGACTCAAGTCACTCTGTTTGACACGTAAACTGCTGCAAAACATTGCCACCAACGTAAGTACAGCTAACTTTTACTGTGATCTGTGTCCAAAAGCCAGATTAAGTAAACAAAAAAAAGCTGATTCAATTCCCTACTGTGTGAAGCTTCTTAGGCCATTTTCATATGAACCTTATGTCCAACTGCATCTCACCTTATGTTACAAAAATCATCTGACCTTAGCTCCATTTAATCATGTAATAAGTACATTTCTAATATGTCTTTCTTGTTTTTGCCCTTTAATGTAGATGCCGCAGGAATTTGAATACACTGATGGTGCTTCAAAAGCACAAAAACAAAGAAAACGGGCCCAACAAATGGAAGAGAACCCAGAAACTCTTTATACATGTGGAAACCTTCTCATGTTTCACGCTGAAGATCCAGAAATCTGGATAGAGAGTTTAACAGAGGAATTTGGAAGAAACCCTGAAATAACTAGCAGGTACCATATATGGAAAACAAACGATGCAGGCACCATTCAGTTATTTCCTACGACCGGGAAGTGTTTCATATATGGGAAGGATGAAGAAAGACAAGGATTTTCAAACAGGTTTGAAGCGCTTTTGGATCGTGTTGGAAACATCCGGAATCGAACAAATAACACAAATTAGACAACAAGTTGAAAGCCAGTGACGACAAAAACAACCCCCCTTAAGATAATTGTAGAGATAAAAAAACACTTAAATAAAATATCAGGGAATTTCGGGCTATTAAGGTGCGTTCACATTGAGCGTGAATAATCTGAGCCAAGCGACAGATTTACATGGTATACAGGTGCGATACGTCACAAAGCGGCTCTAAGCGAAGCCACAGAGGCAATTCTAGCGACACAATTGTTGACACAGCCACAGATTTTGGAGTTGACAAAGCTGAACTTTTGTGTCGTGCCACGGCAACCAATCAGGAACTGGATGTGGCTGTGACGTGGGGTGAAGGAAAGCTCCATTGTGCCGTTTTAATTCTGGCTTGTCACCTGCTGTGCAATTGCTGTCGCCTGCCATGCGAACAGCCGGCAAAAAGTGACAACACTGTGGCACCAATGTGAACGCACCTTTCTTCTTCTTATGATATCTGGTGGATTACTTTATTGATTTTTCTCACAACCTTTTTTGTGTCACAACCATGTTCTGGGAGTTATGGGGGGATTGGGGAGGGTTTTGTACTCACTGAGAAGGTGGTAGTTGGAGTCTCTCTCGTACTTGAAGGTCAGTCTGCCATAACTGACATGATTGAGATTCTTCAGCCACTCGAAATACGATACGGTCACACCACCAGCATTCAGGTACATGTCCTGCAAGAAGAAGGAAAACATCATGTAACCTCGGGTTTTTGTTCATTGTCTTGAAAAAAAATTGTCTTCTGCAACTAAAGATGTATTTTAGGATTTTATTTGATTACTGTTCAACAAGAGGTTTTTCTATGAAATAATTGCCTTTATTTTCATATGTAAACTGTCAACAGGAACATTTAAACTCGCAAAAAGTAATTTTGTTAAAACTTGCTCCCAGTGAACATGTACTTACATCTCACAGTTAAAGTTTGTAATCCCCTCATCTGCTTTTGTCTCTGTGTTTATATGTATACGTAAATAAAAACACAAATGCCTATTTTCCTTTGTTGGTCTTTCTAGTAAATAGTTAACAAATAAAAAGATACTATTTAATCAAAATCCTGCCTGCTGATTTTCTTTGACAATTATACCAAAATAAATCAAATGTTAGAGCACAGGACATGAATTTTTAAATACCTTGTATCTTTTTTGATAGAAACTCTTAACATTAAAAAAGGTTAATATTCTCCTCAGACTGAAAACTGGACAGAAACAGATTTCAACAAGTCTCCATAAAGCGCAGAACATTGAGTATTTTCAGTCAGAACAAAAATCCTTCTGTGAACTTTCAGTTTCCTCTTGGAGGATTTAGCCTTTAAATGCACAGCTAAAGGTGGATAGCCAAGTTATTTGACTTTTTTTTTTATTTATACATCCATAGCTCACTCTGGTTGCATACAAAGCTTTTATGAAACATTGCCCTTTAATGTAGATGCCGCACCTTTCTTCTTCTTATGATATCTGGTGGATATAGTTGCAATTTTGAAGCTTTATGCTTTGTTTTTGCTTAGTTTGTAAGTAAATATAGCCTTTCGTGATTATTTACGATTTTAACGGAAGTACATACTGCGCACGCACAGCAGTGGTTAAAGCAAGTTACCGACTAATGGCCATTAGCACCTCCCAGCGAAAGAATGAAGAATGGTCCAATATCCAGTGAAAAAAAACCACAAAACAATTATTTAAATAGGGAAAAGACTGAAATGTCTCTGGGAATATTGTATGATCATTGGTGTTCACTGAAGCGGACAGTAAAACTGCCGATGGCTCAGATGTGACCACAGAGTTGGGCGAAACGAGACCCTCCGTTTCTGTACAGCCCCGTACGGCCCCAATGCCCAGGTATGCGCGGCGGCGTTCCGAAGCTCGCCGCGGCCGGGCCGGCCCCCTTAAAAATCGGCGGGCGGGCCGGGCAGGTGCAGAGCGGATCCCCGCCCGCCACGCCGCCGCCGCCGTCCCGCCGCCGCGCACGGCGGCCGTGCGGCGGCCCCCCAAAGAAGGCTCTTCTCCGCTCGCAGCGCGGGCTGCATCCACAGTGTGGCGCCCGGGGGTAGGGTCGCGAACCGTACGCAGGCGGAGGGGGGGGGCCGTACAGCCCCGCATTGGCCGAGCCCGCGCGTCCGTCGAAGTGGCGCGATTTTGGGAGGGGCCAGGCGGCCGAAACGTGGACCGGCCGTACAGGACCCACAGATTCCCTTTGCTGCTGGCGTCGGGCCTTCGGCGCCACCAACCTGTCGGTGCGGGGATGGCGCCAGCGTGGCAGGGGGCGGGAAGGGAAAAACGGGAAAGGTTCACGCATTGGCCGAGCCCGCATGTCCGTCAAAGTGGCGCATTTTTGGGAGGGCCAAGCGTCCGAAATGTGGACCGGCCGTACAGGACCCATAGATTCCCTTTGCCGCTGCCGACGGGCCAGAACTAAAAAAAAATACGCCACTTATTTTAATATAATGTTAAAATTATTATTTAACCCGTTTGCAAATATAGATTCCAGACCCCTAATGTGAAATAAAAAATTAATCTCCCACTTCCAGGCTGGGGGGGTCTTAGTCACAGACCTCTCCCCAGGAAGAGGGCCTCTTGCTGGGTAAGAGTGCTGGAACGATGACCCCCCTGCTGGAGCTCTGACATGCATAAGGCAACATCTCTAAATGTTTGGTAGGACAGGTTACAGTTTGTAACAGTGGTAGCCACATGCTGAACTTCATAAGACAATGTTATATTTATTAAAAATAACCTAGCGCGATATGTACACTTTAGATGTACGTACGCTACCGCGTTATGTACACTTTATATGTACGTACGCTACCGCGTCATGTACACTTTATATGTACGTACGCTACCGCGTTATGTACACTTTATATGTACGTACGCTACCGCGTTATGTACACTTTATATGTACGTACGCTACTGCGTTATGTACACTTTATATGTACGTACGCTAATGCGTTATGTACACTTTATATGTACGTACGCTACCGCGTTATGTACACTTTATATGTACGTACGCTACCGCGTTATGTACAATTTAGATGTACGTACGCTACCGCGTTATGTACACTTTATATGTACGTACACTACTGCGTTATGTACACTTTATATGTACGTACGCTACCGCGTTATGTACACTTTATATGTACGTACGCTACCGCGTTATGTAAACTTTATATGTACGTACACTACTGGGTTATGTACACTTTATATGTACGTACGCTACCGCGTTATGTACACTTTATATGTACGTACGCTACCGCATTATGTACACTTTATATGTACGTACGCTACCACGTTATGTACACTTTACATATGTACGTACGCTACCGCGTTATGTAAAATTTAGATGTACGTACGCTACCGCGTTATGTACACTTTAGATGTACGTACGCTACCGCGTTATGTACACTTTATATGTACGTACGCTAATGCGTTATGTACACTTTATATGTACGTACGCTACCGCGTTATGTACACTTTATATGTACGTACGCTACCGCGTTATGTACGCTTTAGATGTACGGCAGCTACCGCGTTATGTACACTTTATATGTACGGCAGCTACCGCGTTATGTACACTTTATATGTACGTACGCTACCGCATTATGTACAATTTATATGTACGTACGCTACTGCGTTATGTACACTTTATATGTACGTACGCTACCGCTTTATGTACACTTTATATGTACGTACGTTACCGCGTTATGTACATTTTATATGTATGTACGCTACCGCGTTATGTACATTTTAGATGTAGGGCAGCTACCGCGTTATGTACACTTTATATGTACGTACGCTACCGCGTTATGTACACTTTATATGTACGTACGCTACCGCGTTATGTACAATTTAGATGTACGTACGCTACCGCGTTATGTACGCTTTAGATGTACGCCAGCTACCGCGTTATGTACACTTTATATGTACGTACGCTACCGCGTTATGTACAATTTATATGTACGTACGCTACCGCGTTATGTACACTTTATATGTACGTACGCTACCGCGTTATGTACACTTTATATGTACGTACGTTACCGCGTTATGTACATTTTATATGTACGTACGCTACCGCGTTATGTACATTTTAGATGTAGGGCAGCTACCGCGTTATGTACACTTTATATGTACGTACGCTACCGCGTTATGTACACTTTATATGTACGTACGCTACCGCGTTATGTACAATTTAGATGTACGTACGCTACCGCGTTATGTACGCTTCAGATTTACGCCAGCTACCGCGTTATGTACACTTTATATGTACGTACGCTACCGCGTTATGTACAATTTATATGTACGTACGCTACCGCGTTATGTACAATTTAGATGTACGTACGCTACCGCGTTATGTACACTTTAGATGTATGTACGCTACCGCGTTATGTACAATTTAGATGTAGGGCAGCTACCGCGTTATGTACACTTTATATGTACGTACGCTACTGCGTTATGTACATTTAGGACCTAAAAAAAAACACCACTTTTTAAAAGATAATGTTCAAATTATTATTAAATCTGTTTGCAAATATAGCTTCCAGACCCCTAATGTGAAATTAAAAAAAAAAAAATTAATCTCCCACTTCCAGGCTGGGGGGGGTTTCTGTCAGAGACCTCTCCCCAGGAAGAGTGCCTCTCGCTGGGCTAGAGTGCTTGACTGGACCCCCCCCTCTCGAAGTCTGCCTTACCATAGGCATAATTTGAGCTACTCCTGTTAAATTCGTATCCACGCCATGCTGGAGACAGAACTCAAAAAAAAACACGCCACTTATTTTAATATAATGTTAAAATTATTATTTAACCCGTTTGCAAATATAGCTTCCAGACCCCTAATGTGAAATTAAAAAAAAAAAATTAATCTCCCACTTCCAGGCTGGGGGGGTCTCTGTCAGAGACCTCTCCCCAGGAAGAGTGCCTCTCGCTGGGCTAGAGTGCTGGAACGATGACCCCCCCTGCTGGAGCTCATTCCAGTGAGATGCTGACCGATCTTTGCCCCAGGGCCAGGTTTTGGAAGCATCTCATCCACAAAACCTGCGCTGTTTTGAGAAAACTGTATGAAATAAATGAGTGATAAGCTAAGTTAAGCTCTTACCACTACTCACAGACATTTTGACACATATTTAAAAATTCCACCTCCAGGCTTGGGGGGGTCTCAGTCACACACCTCTCCCCAGGAAGAGTGCCTCTCTCTGGGCTAGAGTGCTGGAACGATGACCCCCCCTGCTGGAGCTCATTCCAGTGAGATGCTGACCGATCTTTGCCCCGGGGCCAGGTTTTGGAAGCATCTCATCCACAAAACCTGCGCTGTTTTGAGAAAACTGTATGAAATAAATGAGTGATAAGCTAAGTTAAGCTCTTACCACTACTCACAGACATTTTGACACATATTTAAAAATTCCACCTCCAGGCTTGGGGGGGTCTCAGTCACACACCTCTCCCCAGGAAGAGTGCCTCTCGCTGGGCTAGAGTGCTGGAACGATGACCCCCCCCCCTGCTGGAGCTCTGACATACATCAGGCAACATCTCTAAATGTTTGGTAGAGCAGGTTACAGTTTATATTTATTAAAAATAACCTACTGCGATATGTACACTTTATATGTACGGCAGCTACGCCGTTATGTACACTTTAGATGTACGTCAGCTACTGCATTATGTACATCTAGAACCGAAAAAAAACGCCACTTTTTAAAAGATAATGTTCAAATTATTATTAAATCTGTTTCCAAATATCCCTTCCAGAGTCCTATTAAGAAATTAGAAAAATATGTACACCTTGACCCCTCCTTAACCCACATAATTACATAGGCCACGCTCTCAGCCAATAGCAAAAGCTGTTCCCCTCCCCCGGTAGTTGTGGTCGTGTAGTGCAATTTCAGACACAACAGTGGAGCTTGATTTCCAATGAGTCCCACCTTTAGCCCGTAACCTACCGTGTTATGTACAATTTATATGTACGTCTGCTACCGTGTTATGTACATCTAGGATCGAAAAAAAAAACGCCACTTTTTAAAAGATAATGTTCAAATTATTATTAAATCTGTTTCCAAATTTCCCTTCCAGAGCCCTATTAAGAAATTAGAAAAATATTTCAAGTCTAAATTGTTTATTTACTTTAATGTTGTAAATGAGAATATGATGGCTGAGGTGGGATTCGAACCCTGCTCCTCTTGGTGGAAGGCAATGTTGTTATCCAGTCTGCTACACCCCTTAGCCCCTATATATAGGGGGCAGAGAACCGTTTTGTACTTCCATGTTGCCTGTACAGCCTCCCTCCTTCTGTACACCTTGGCCCTCTGTGTTGTCCTGCTCTAACTCTACTCCTCAGGTGTGCCTAGTTGGCTGAGGGGGTGTGGCCCACACCTGCAGCTCGTTGCAGGCGGCTTCCTCTGGCTTCTTAAGCAGAGCGCTGACAGATGGAAGACGCCAGAGCCTTAAGCAGTGGTGGTACGACGTGGCCTCTGACCCAACTCCTGAAAACCTGCTGGTGAGTTTTTTCATCTTTGAACTTTGACTAATTTTGGATCTCCCTGTTTTTGTCACAGTTTTTGGTGCTTCTGGATCCTGCTGGTTCTTCCCTCACTCTGGTCAATCCATCTGTCACCCACTTCTGCCCAGCTTTATGGTAAGCAGTGCAGCTTCTAGTAGTTCTCCTGGTTCACCTTTCAGAGTCACTTACTCTTCTTCTCTTTGCAGTCTCTCCAGCCGTGACGTTCTGACCCTGCCGAGTTGTCCATAGTCCCGTCCGTTATATCTGCCTGTTTCCTAAATAAACATCTTAAAACTGTTTCTTTGCTTCCCGATCATATCTGCATGTGGGCTCGTCATCTGAAAACCATTACAGTACCAAGTTTGGTACACTTCTTTTTAGGAGGCCCTGATTAAGGCCTCATTAAGGTCAAAAACCAGCTGCTGGAAGACAAAATATAGAGCTAGATGGGCTCCAGTGGGCTTGTTTCGATCGTCTCTATTGACTGTTTCGTTTGTGAGGCTACGATGCTCCTTTGCTAAACAGTGGCACATAACACTGGTTTCTAGGAGGCCCTATTGAGGCCTCCTAAGCAAGGTGAAAAACCCAGCTGCTGGGAGACAAAGGAAAAAGCTACATGGGCTCAAGTGGGCTTGTTTCGATCGTCTCTATGTACTCTTTCGTTTGGTACCAAGTTTGTGAGGCTACGATGCTGCTTTGCTAAACAGTGGCACAGAACACTGGTTTCTAGGAGGCCCTATTGAGCCTCCTAAGCAAGGTGAAAAACCCAGCTGCTGGGAGACAAAGGAAAAAGCTACATGGGCTCAAGTGGGCTTGTTTCGATCGAACTCACAGCACTAACCCGTTTCCAAAGTAAGTACAGAGACGCTAGCATTATGTGCTTCACGGAGACGTAGTTAGATGGATCTGTCCCGGACTCAGTGATCTCCACGGACGGCTTTAAACTTATCCGCGCGGACAGAACTTTTGCGGGGAGCGGAAAAAAGAGAGGGGGAGGGCTGGCGGTGTTTGTGAATGAGAGGTGGTGTAACGCGGCGCATGTTCACGTGAAGCAGCAGATATGCTGCTCGGATGTTGAACTTCTCGCAGTGAGCTTAAGACCTTATTACTTGCCGAGAGAGTTCGGCCATGTGATCATGCTCTGTGTTTACATCCCTCCCTCCGCGGCCGCCGCCGTCGCGTGTGAGCGGATCCACGCCGCTGTAAACAATCTGCAAACACAGCACCCCCGCGCTCTCCTGCTGATCACAGGGGATTTCAACCATGCCTCCCTCCGTTCCACCCTCCCCACGCTCACCCAGTACGTCACGTGTAAAACAAGGGACAATAAAACGCTGGACCTTTTTTATGCTAACGTTAAGGACGCTTACACCTCCGCCCCCCTCCCCCCTCTGGGACGCTCAGACCACAACCTCGTCTATCTGCTTCCCCATTACATTCCACTGGTGAGGAGACAAAAGGCACAGAAGAAGTCAGTGAGAGACTGAAGGACTGTTTCAGAACCACAGACTGGAGCATGTTTCAAAGCTCTCATGGAGAGGACATCAACAGCCTGACTGAATGCATCACTGACTACATGAACTTCTGTGTGGAGAGCATTGTGCCTACACGACGGCTACGATGCTTTCCAAACAACCCCCGCTGGGTGACCCCTGAGCTGAAAGTCCTCCTGAACCAGAAGAAGAGGGCTTTCTACTCAGGGGACAGAGAGGAGCAGCGTAGAGTCCAGCGGGAGCTCCAGTGGAAGATCAGGGCAGCAAAGAAGGATTATGGGAAGAAGATGGAGGAGCAGCTGGCACAGAACAACGTCAGGGATGTGTGGAGAGGTCTGAAGAACATCTCCGGCTTCGGGCAGAGGACCAGCAGGGCTGCAGACGGAGACACCAAGACTGCAGATGAGTTGAACTCATTCTTCACTCGGTTCGACTCCCCCCACACTGGCCCCCTCCTTGCCCTCAACTCTCCACATGTCTCCAACCACCAGCGCTCCAGAGACCTACCATCCCCCCCACCGCCACTCCGATCAACGACTGACCCATCCACACCTTCAGCCCTACCTTCCTCCCCCCTCACAGTCACACCAATGCAGGTGAGGGGACAGCTGACGAGGCTGAAACAAAGGAAAGCCTCAGGACCGGACGGCATCCCCCCCAGGCTGCTGAGGACCTGTGCAGATGAGCTCTGTGAGGTCCTCAGCTACATCTACAACCTGAGCCTCAGCCTGGGAGTGGTGCCCACCCTGTGGAAGACCTCCTGTGTGGTACCGGTTCCCAAAACACCGCACGCCAGGGAACCGGCCGACTTCAGACCAGTCTCCCTGACCTCCCACCTGATGAAGACCATGGAGCGCCTCATCCTAGCTCACCTGCGCACTGTGGTGAGCCCCACCCTGGACCCGCTGCAGTTTGCCTACCAGCCCAACATCGGAGTAGAGGATGCCATCATCTACCTGCTGCAGCGGGCGCTAACCCACCTGGAGACCACCGGGAGCGCTGTGAGAGTCATGTTCTTCGACTTCTCCAGCGCTTTCAACACCATCAGACCGGTGCTACTGAGGGGGAAGCTGGAGGACGCTGGGGTGGACAAACATCTGGCTGACTGGACCATGGACTACCTCACTGACCGCCCTCAGTACGTGCGGCTGCACGGCTGTCAGTCAGAGGTGGCACTCTGCAGCACCGGGGCCCCCCAGGGCACCGTCCTGTCTCCGTTTCTCTTCACCCTCTACACCTCGGACTTCACCTACAACACGGACAGCTGCCACCTTCAGAAGTTCTCTGACGACTCGGCCATTGTGGGCTGTGTGTCTGAGGGGAACGAGGTGGAGTACCGGTCGGTCATCATGGACTTTGTGGACTGGTGTGAGAAGAACCATCTGTGCTTAAACACCAGTAAGACCAAGGAGATGGTGATCGACTTCAGGAGAAGACCCCCACCACACTCACCTGTGAACATCCAGGGGGAGGACATAGAAACTGTGGAGAGTTTCAAATACCTGGGTGTTCACGTCAACAATAAACTGGACTGGACACATAACACCGACGCCCTGTATAAGAAGGGCCAGAGCCGGCTCCACCTCCTGAGGAGGCTGAGGTCCTTTGGAGTGAGCCGGCCTCTGCTAAAAACTTTCTATGACTCTGTGGTGGCCTCAGCCCTCCTCTACGCTGTCGTCTGCTGGGCTCCTGGCAGTGCAGAGCGGGACAGAAAGAGACTGAACAAGCTGGTGAGGAAGGCCACTTCTGTCCTGGGCTGCCCTCTGGACTCTGTGGAGGAAGTAGCAGAGAGGAGGGTGTTGTCCAAGTTCACATCCATCATGGACAACACCTTCCACCCCCTGCACCAGACTGTAGAGGAGCTGAGCAGCTCCTTCAGTGCAAGACTTAGACATCCTGTCTGTAAAAAGGAGCGCTACCGGAGGTCATTTATTCCTGCTGCTATAAGATTTTACAATGCTGCACTATAACTGTGACCATAACTGTAATAATTAATGTGCAATAACCAATGTGCAATAATCTATTTAATACACTGTCCTACAACCCGTGCAATAATCCTGATGTAGTGACTTCTGCTGCTATCATCACCTGAACATAAGTCAGCCCACATGTATGTATGTATTTATGTATGTACAAATGTATACAATGTATATGCACGTACATACGCGTAGGTGCGTATGTAAGTAGGCGCATAGATATATGTATATATTTAAGTATATAGATATGTTTATATATATATATATATAGACCACTAAGAATGTAAATGAGACATCATATGCCCATTCCTATTTCCTTTTTTTTTTTGTATTTTTTTTGGTATTCTTTCTGATCCATTGTATATATGAAGATTCACTGTATATAATTGAATGCACCTTCCCTACTCTGCACCTTCTTGTATGAGCCGATGTGACGAGTGAATTTCTCCATTGTGAGATCAATAAAGACTATCTTATCTTATCTTATCTTTACCTTTACTCTTTCGTTTGGTACCAAGTTTGTGAGGCTACGATGCTGTTTTGCTAAACAGTGGCCCAGAACACTGGTTTCTAGGAGGCCCCATTGAGCCTCCTAAGCAAGGTGAAAAAACAAGCTGCTGGGAGACAAAGGAAAATGCTACATGGGCTCAAGTGGGCTTGTTTCGATCGTCTCTATGTACTCTTTCGTTTGGTACCAAGTTTGTGAGGCTACGATGCTCCTATGCTGAACAGTGGCACAAAACACACTGCTTCTCTGTGTTTTGTGCATCTCTTTTTCATACTTCAAACGGTTGCCATTCTTAGACGCAAGCACCCAGAGGCACAAAAATCACAGACGGCGGTTGAGGGGTGAGCTAGAACTCATATCTAAAGTTTGGTATCACTGCGCATAAATAAACCTTTCTTCCTCAGCTTTTGAGACTCAAATACTGTCTTGAACCCTTAGGAAGTTGGCTGAATTTTTTGGGGCAAACAGCTTTTGTTGTTTTTTTCACAGGAGGCTGATTTTAACATATTTTGTAGGTGACCTTATGAGGAGCAGAACCTGTGATTTTGAACTCCCTGGGTGGTTCCACGTGGACACAGTGGGGGTCAAAAGGTGAAAATTTGCAACCTTTGATGGCACACAGCTCACACACGGTTTGTCTGTTCCAGCTCAAACTCGGCATACAGGAGCCCCTTTGAGGCATCTACCAACGGGTAAGAGCTCATACCTGTATCCCCTTCCTATAGCTACTTCCTTTTAGCAATGAGATAAGAAGATGTGGTTGGTGGCATGTTGTAGAGCACTTCCAGGAAATGAGCATTTACAAGTTTGGTCCAAATCAATGAGCTGCAAAGGCCTGAATTATCAAAAATCATATATTGCTTGGCTGGTGGCATAGCTCCAGAAACAAAACGGCCCCAGATTTCCACTCTTGGCCATATGCTGCAGTACCATTTCCCACCACCATTGGTGCTATTGATATTTGGACAGGCCTGTACACCATCCCTCCTTCTGTACACCTTCCATTGTAAAGCAATGGAACCAGTTCTGTACAGCCTCCCTCCTTATGTACGCCTTGGCCCCTAAAAAACACGCATAATTAAATAAGCCACGGTCTCGGCCAATAGCAGAAGCTTCCCCACTTTTCCCTTCCCGCCCGTAGTTGGTCCGTGCAGTGCTCTTTCCGACACGTTGGTGGCGCTATGCTGGGTGGGCTAATAAGCCATTGTAAAGCAATGGAACCAGTTCCGGACAGCCTCCCTCCTTCTGTACACCTTCCATTGTAAAGCAATGGAACCAGTTCTGTACAGCCTCCCTCCTTATGTACGCCTTAGCCCCTAAAAAACACGCATAATTAATTAAGCCACGGTCTCGGCCAATAGCAGAAGCTTCCCCACTTTTCCCTTCCCGCCCGTAGTTGGTTCGTGCAGTGCTCTTTCCGACACGTTGGTGGCGCTATGCTGGGTGGGCTAATAAGCCATTGTAAAGCAATGGAACCAGTTCCGGACAGCCTCCCTCCTTCTGTACACCTTCCATTGTAAAGCAATGGAACCAGTTCTGTACAGCATCCCTCCTTATGTACGCCTTGGCCCCTAAAAAACACGCATAATTAATTAAGCCACGGTCTCGGCCAATAGCAGAAGCTTCCCCACTTTTCCCTTCCCGCCCGTAGTTGGTTCGTGCAGTGCTCTTTCCGACACGTTGGTGGCGCTATGCTGGGTGGGCTAATAAGCCATTGTAAAGCAATGGAACCAGTTCCGGACAGCCTCCCTCCTTCTGTACACCTTCCATTGTAAAGCAATGGAAATAGTTCTGTACAGCCTCCCTCCTTATGTACACCTTGGCCCCTAAAAAAACGCCCCTAATTAAATAAGCCACGGTCTCGGCCAATAGCAGAAGCTTCCCCACCCCTCCGTAGTTGTGTTCGTGCAGTGCACTTTCCGACACGTTGGTGGCGCTATCCTGGGCGGTCTAATCCATTGTAACGTACAGCTATCCTTCCTTTCGTACGCGCCCCCCCCTCCGACACCCCCCGATACGCTAAATCTAGAAGAGAGCGCCATCACATGGTGCACGGAAGGCGGCACGCCCGTACGAAACGCCGACTTGGACCAAGCGGGCGAAATGCTGGAGCTTTTATTGCGCGCGTACGTACACTACCTCGTAACGAACACATACATACAGATTGTATGTGTAAATCCGTACGTACGGTATTCAAAATCATTGCGGCTGTACGGTCGAAGGCGTCGTTTCGTACGATTTTCCCTTGACGTGAGTAAATGTTCTGATATGAGGCTCTGAAAGTTGCTGTAAATCATTTTATTTAATTAATAATGGTTTAGTCTTCGATCACGCCGAGCTGCCACTTTACTGCGAGGCATTGCAGAAGGTCAGGCTTGATCCGGCATTATTTAATATTGATTTATTAATTAAGCAAACCGGCATTATGATAGTTCTGTGATATAGTCGCTAGATGGCGCCACGTCTATTTATATCTGCTAATCGCGCCTGACGTTGGGGCTGTATTTATCTACAGAAAGAACCATCAAAACATTATGAGGATAAAATTTTTTTTATCATGATCGAATGTTTTTTTTTGTGGGTTTTTTAAGCATATAATGTAGCTATAAACCTTTTATCAGATCTGGACAATGGTTCATGACTTGTGGAAATTAGTCCTACATCATTTGAATAGTTAAACAGGTAAAGGTGAGCAGCATAGGAAAGAGGGTCGTCACAATACTAAAATTTTAAACCCTACAAACGATAACAATACTGAGAATAATGCTTGATGTTCGACACCATTTTCGAAACCGTGGAAATATTTCCTATTAAAGAGGAGGACATATCATTATTGTTGCTTTATTAGGACAAACCCAGTTGGTAAAAGGCAATTAAGCTCATAATTTAGAAAATGTATCTGATAAGAAAGTGTTATCTTCTTCTTATTCAAATCAGTAGAGGAGATTTCTTTTTGGTTGAGTATACATGTGTTTTAGTTTAGCTGTAAATTTGCTGCTGATACAGATCATTTCAAATTTGGGGACAAAAAAAAGGATAATTTTATTGTAAAAGACATTTTGTTTCTAATTATAAACAAATATCAGGTAAACATAAACATCTTCAGTAGCTGCTCTGTTGAGTTTGTGTTTCAGGTAATTTTTGGTTTATTGAAGTCATTGTGAAACTGAAGAAATACCAGGAGAGGGTGTGTGCGTGTGCTGCAGGCCGTGTGTCCATGTCCAAGCTTGTGTGCATGTGTTTTCAGCAGGGATTCATGCTTTAAAGGCCCGCGCTTCAGTTTGTGTCAGTAGAATGCATGAGCAGGTGTTCCCCATGGTGTTCTCTATAGGACGGCTGTTACGTGTCGCAAAGTCCGGCTTTGTGTGTATGTGTCCGCTTCAGCATTTAGAAACACAGTTAGCGCAGTAGAAGTGATGCACAATGCAATGTGATGTTATGCATGAGCACTTTCAGACGTCGGTCCATGCCGTGACGTGTTTGTGTCTGCAGAGTCGGGGCAGGGGGGGACAGATCTTTGGGCGTTCAACAATCAGTTTGCTTTGGTTTGGTTAGATTTGGGCGAAGAGGAAGCTTCCCTGCAAGTTGTACAACTGGACAATCTCTGACCTTCAGCGTGAGCTGTTTTAATGAAAACCATCAAGCGTACGCAAGTAGCGAGCATTTGGAAAACCATGAACTCGAAGCTGAAGACCTTCTGAATCAAGTATCTTAAGTGTCTCCTCAAGCAGTCTCACAGCCATTCACACCTAAAGGCTTTTGACCAGGACACGTATGCTGACATCGTTAGGTGAAATGTTTGGGTCGTTAAGCGACAACGAACCAAACATTGAACCAAATCGAGGTTTGTCCAGTGAGTCATGTGACCTTAGTGGCCCAATTAGTGATATTAACGTAGAGGTATTGTTCTGACTGCAAGTTATAAGCTTGATTCTTCCAACCAGGTCCAGACTTGAAGGATCCTGATGGATGAGAGGGAGAAACATCTCCAAAAAGCAAGAGAGGAAGGCCAGTTGCCTTCTACTTAAGAATCTACACCACTGATGAGCTATTAGATTTAAGATAAAACATTTTCCAACACAACTAAAGTTTCATCCTTCAAAATCAACGATTAGTTAACGATTAGTTAACATGAAAATTATTATATTTTTGTTAATTTGACCTTTTGAGCTAAGAAAAGACTCATATTACCTCAATCATGACTGGTTTATGAGCATCAAATTCTATTTGCTTCATCTGTTTAAACAGAAATTTAATTTTTAATCAGGATATTCTAGGTTATAAGTTGAAATCACT
Source organism: Fundulus heteroclitus (assembly GCF_011125445.2). Lineage (NCBI taxonomy): Eukaryota > Metazoa > Chordata > Actinopteri > Cyprinodontiformes > Fundulidae > Fundulus > Fundulus heteroclitus. Next base: position 10,441,649 of record NC_046370.1, read on the forward strand.
TGGGCAGAAAGAAAAGCGCTCACTTCTAGTAATAGATGAGCTCATTTCAACAGAAAATGCTCTACAAACAAAGCAGATGAGGCATTAAAAGCCCGAAAATTATTAAACAGTATTAAAGTCTTTTTCAGTATTTAAAGCCACTTAGAACATAGATATAAAATGAATAAAAATCAATTCTTCCCTTATGTGTGCGATAAGCTTTGGGAAACTAGTGTGCATGTAATTATGAGAAACTGGAAGTTTTTGGGTGTGGATCTTTTACCAAATATACCAGTGTGATGAGTGTGATGAAAAGGAAAGGAATGAAGGGTTATGTTTCGTTTTAGTTAAGCTCTGTGTGTTCATCTACGCTAAATGTCTCTCCTCTCTGCTGTTTAGGCCAATCAGATAGTCCCTTTCCCCATCGCTGAGCATCACACCATCAATTCTCCACCCAGGATCAGCATTCATCGCTTTACGAGTGTGCGTACGTGTGTGTGTTACAATAGAGGAGGTCCAGCCAGAAAAGCGTGTGTGCATTTTTTAATTTGAAGTCAACAGAAACTGACGACTGCATGTTGCCTTACAGATCAACGACCCCATTCAAAACACACACAGAGACACAAACACTTCAGAGAAATAGAAACACAAACGCCCTCCACACAACACACGACTAACCCGAGTCACGCACTGTGTTTAAGTTGGCATCACGTCATACTCGCTGATTTTATAAACGGTAAATGTGGAAATAAAAAAATAAAAAAAAGGTTTTGTTGAAATCCAGCAATGGTGTCGACGTCTTGATTTGTTGTGGAGCCGGTTTAAAATGTGATTTACAAACAAGGTGTCAAAAAGTAAAGCTTTAAAAAATATATGTTAATCTGTATTAAGGTGTGTAACAGGGAGACTGATGAAAAACAGCTCAATCCTGGAATAAAACTTGTAAAAGAATAAAGAAAATTGTAGCCTGGGGCAGTGGACATTAACCCAAGTAAGAATCTATGGTGCGTTTTGAAACTTGTTGTTGGCAAGCAATCTCCATCTAATCTGACCGTCCTGTCTTTTATGGGTTTTTCCATATCATGAAAATATCTGCACATAAGTTTATAATTAATGGACATGATTAACTGATCACCAACAATTTTGACCATCCCTGTACAAGCTGGAGTTTGGGCTGTTTGCTGATGTAGAGAAAACAGGTGCTTGTTGCTACAATGCTAATATGGAAAGACCTCAGCAATAGCCATAGAGAGGTAATTGTTACTGTTGCTGAGGTCTTGTCATAAACAAGATTTCAGGTTGACCTCCACCTGTCCAAATATGTGTAACGATACACTTAGAAGTATTTCCTGACCCTTGAAAATGCTAAAAGCAAATTATCATACTTTAAAAGGGGATTCATGATGCTTCCTCTTTAGTTTTCAAACTATATATTTAGCCCCAAATTAAATGTTTAGTTTACAAACTAAAAGTTTACTATGGAGCTAAATATTTAGCTTGCTAATTAAATATTTAACTTTGAACTAGGACTTGTTTATAAATTTACGAATAACAAACATATGAAAAATGAACCCTGCGTTTTATCTCTTATGACAGGCTAAATATATTTAGCTGTAAATCTTTCATTGTATAACTTTACATACGGAGCCCCATAGGCCTAACAGCAGGGATGAAAAATATACAGGTTATAATATACTGAGAGAACAAACCTAAAAAAAGTCTGGCTTCAGTGAGAAAATACACATTATCAAGATGGATTTTAAGTGTCGCCATCAAAGCAGCTTTGAATCGTCTCCTCAAGCAGTCTCACAGCCATTCACACTTTTGACCAGAACACGTATGCTGACATCGTTAGGTGACATGTTTGGGTCGTTAAGCGACAAGGAACCAAATATTGAGCCAAATCGAGGTTTGTCCAGTGAGTCATGTGACCTTAGTGGCCCAATTAGTGATGTTAACTTGTTTGACTGCAAATTATAAGCTTGATTCTTCCAACCAGGTCCAGACTTGAAGGATCCTGATGGATGAGAGGGGGAAACATCTCCAAAAAGCAAGAGAGGAAGGCCAGTTGCCTTCTACTTAAGAATCTACACCACTGATGAGCTATTAGATTTAAGATAAAACATTTTCCAACATGACTAACGTTTCATCCTTCAAAATAAACGATTAGTAAACATGAAAAATACGGATTATTATTGTTTTGGTACTGAACCAAAAATACTTGAGTTAATTTAACCTTTTGAGCTAGTTTGAAGGCCAGTTGCCTTCTAAAGTTTCATCCTTCAAAATCAATGATTAGTAAACATGAAAAATACGGATTATTATTGTTTTGTTAATTTGACCTATTGAGCTAAGAAAAGACTCATATTACCTCAATCATGACTGGTTTATGAGCGTCAAATTCTATTTGCTTCATCTGTTTAAACAGAAATTTTATTTTAATCAGGATATTCTAGGTTATGAGTTGAAATCACATGGGCAGAAAGAAAAGCGCTCACTTCTAGTAATAGATGAGCTTATTTCAACAGAAAATGCTTTACAAACAAATGCAGATGATGCAATACAAGCCCGAATATTATTAAAGAGTTTTAAAGTCTTTTTGAGTATTTAAAGCCACTTAGAACATAGACATAAAATGAATAAAAATCAATTCTTCCCTTATGTGTGAGATAAGCTTTGGGAAACTAGTATGCATGTAATTATGAGAAACTGGAAGTTTTTGGGTGTGGATCTTATACCAAATATACCAGTGTGATGAGTGTGATGAAAAGGAAAGGAATGAAGGGTTATGTTTCGTTTTAGTTAAGCTCTGTGTGTTCATCTACGCTGAATGTCTCTCCTCTCTGCTGTTTAGGCCAATCAGATAGTCTCAAACTAAATATTTAGCCTCAAATTAAATGTTTAGTTTACAAACTAAAAGTTTACTATGGTGCTATATATTTAGCTTGCTAATTAAATATTTAACTTGGAACTATGACTTGTTTATAAATTTATGAATAACAAAAATATGAAAAAATGAACCCTGCCTTTTATCTCTTATGACAGGCTAATTATATTTTGCCGTAAATCTTTCATTGTATAACTTTTACATACGGAAGCCCCATAGGCCTAACAGCAAGGATAAAAAATATACAGATAATATACTGCGAGAAAAAAAAACCTAAAAGACGGCTGGCTTCTTGTGAGAAAATACATTTTATCAAGATGGACACAAAATATGGAATTAAAGTTAAAGTTGGCTATCATAAACATCCCTTAGCTTACCTGTGTCTGCTCTCCTTTTGACACAGACTCCTTGGAGTTTTTATTGGAACATCGTAGCCCAGCCATTTTTCTGGTATTGTGTGGTCTTCTGAAGGTCTTTTTGTCCACAAAATGAAAATTACAAACATAGCCTACGCTCACTTCTACAAATTTAAAGATTTTAACCACAGGAGAAGGGATTTTTCATTCTTCTGCTTGGTGTAAAGGTCGTAAGGCGCCTCGCATCCACAGCTCTTGTACACGGTCAGTGATTAAAACACTCCTGCTCCACGTAAACCTTTGTTTTACACCAGTTAATATGACAATCTCTAACTGTACAAACTATCCCGGTCTTCCTCAAAGTTACAATTAAAAGTAATTAGATACAAAGTCGTGTTGCATTAGCCGCTTTTCAGCTAGCTAGCCAGTGACAGGAAGTAACAAACCGGAAGTCTCGCACAAAAAACGTCAACTCTATCAGTTGCGTATTGTGCGCCCTCTGGTGGCAAGCATAGATATAGCGGCCACTCATTTTTCAGTTAAGATGGTACTGTATAAATATTTGTGTATTTTATGTAAAGCAAGTAAAATTAAATTGTATGGGGTGCCCGTTTTTACATCTACAAAATTCCAACCCTCTACATAGGGATAGGTCTGTGGGCACTGTAGAAAGCATGTTCATGAAATTTTTTGCACAAATTCATTCTCAGAACATGAGTTCCCCTCCTCAGTTCTGCCTATTTTTTAACTTCTTTCACAATGAGTCGTTTTTTCACTTTTATGCAAATAAGCTGTAGCTGGCCTCACCCCCAACTCAATGTTTATAGTTTATACGTAAAAAGCTGCAAACAGATACAAATGGGTACAACCCTCAGGCAGTCCTTCGCACCACGTCACAGCTACATCCAGTTCCTGATTGGTTGAGGCGACAAGCTCAGATTTGCCTCACTTTGCCTCCATCATAGGTCTCGTGTCACTCTGACTTCGCTTTAAACGCCAGAATCACGCGTTTTGCGTCGCCAGAATTGCCTCTGTGGACTTGCTTAGAGCTTTGCGACACATCACTCCCATGTGGCATCTGTGTAGGAATTTCATGTAAATCTGTTTGTCGGCCTGACAAATTTGCGCTCCATGTGAATGCACCTTTAGCGTTTGTTTGTGCTAAATAAAAATCAAGTTCATGCCGAACAGCTGTTGTACAGCATATACAGCGGTAAAACAGGCTGAAGTGGGCGAAGCTCCGCTTGAGTTGCTAAGTGAGGGGCGGGGCTAGCACCAACTGTGACATAGTAATCGGGAGGTTTTTGAAACTGTTTGTTTTCCAGACAGCAAAACAGGTGGATGTTTTTTTTTTTTTACTATTACTAGGAGCAGTTGAGAGTGCAAAAATTTGCAAAAAGTTAATTTTGCATAAAATCTACAGTATCTAGAGAAAACCTACTGGAAATGTCCCAGAACCTTCTTATGTATATATGTCATGCATGAGCTGATAAAAGCTGTTCTAGGAGGAGAACAAAGAAAAACACTCGACTTTTTATGAACATTTTATTTGTTTTCCAAAAAAAAAACTGAATGCAATAAAAATAAAAAGTAATTTCCTCCAAAATTCTTTTCGTTGCAGCAGAACAGGACGGTTAAACTGAGGAGAACTCTAACAGGGCGGTCACAGTGACTGCTCGCCCACCTCCGCTCCTCCTTAGCGGCCGGCGGAGGAGTCGAGGGAAGCTGCACTTAAGCTAAAGCAACAGAGAAAGCATAAGAATCAAGAAGAGGACAGTAAAAACACTTATGAAATAAAAATTTCCTAAAATTTAGAAACCTTATCCCTAATCTTTTCATCAGAAAGATTAAAATGACTAATCTTGCTAATGGAGTTAAACCTAAATCCCTTTTAATCAACATTAGTCTAGAGTGGTCAGTTCCCTTTTAAGGTCTGACGTCTTTCTGAAATAAGGCATCAGCAGTGCTGTCAACAGAAACGGCTGCAACACGCAGGTCACACGTGCATCCAGCAACTACGACATGTACGCCGTGAATATGGCTGCCAAAAGAAAATATGGCTGCCAAAAGAAAACATTAACGTTAATCTGACTGCGGAAGGAGCGACAGAGTCCTTCGCTTCTTTACAAACACAGATCTCCGCTCCAACTCAGGTTAAATTCAGGCGGGAACAAGAACAGGGCGGCTTCTCTACGGCTGCACAAATATCGCAGGGGAAAACGCGCGGCTGTGGATGCATGTGTGGTAAACGGTGATATGTTCAGAAGGCTGTTTGAGGAGGTAGAGGGAAGCTGGAGAGAGGGAATGGCAGGAAGAGCGGAGGAAGAGGAGAACAGTGCACGTTCAGGAGGAGCCGTTTATGTGAAGGTGAGCCCAGCTTCGTTGTAGACCTTGAAGACCTTCTCGATGGCGTTGACGTAGGCGGCCGTCCGCAGGTCCAGACCCAGGTTGTACTTGCTGGCTGTGCGCATGATTTGCTGCAAAGTCAGACGAAGGCAGGTGTTAGAGGGAATTGTTAATTTGTCTTAAACCCATGGGATTTTCCTTACATAAAAAAGAAAAAATATGTATTTCACCACTACAATATGATGATATTTGTATCATTTTAAATGGCGCAAAACCAATAAGCAGCAAGAAAAGCAGCACATATTTAGAAACAAACAAATATAATAAAGCTGCTCTCCTGTATGGAAAAAGTAGACAAGGTAAAGTTTACTGGAACTTGGACTCAGGGACACAAGTAATTAGAAAACAGGCTGATTTTCATGGTTCCTGCACATTCTTCATGTTAAGGAGTCCTGATTTCTTTTAGATCTCATTTAAAAATGGAAAACACCCAAGTTCACATGCATTATAGCAGGTAAAGCTACATTGCTGAGGCTTTAAACAATACACTACAAGGAGGAAAGGGAGGATAAACAGAAATTAATCTTCACATCATATCCTGAAGTTTCTTTATTCCTACACTACTCCAGCTTTAATTTAAACTGCCTTTACTGTACATCATAAATGGAAAGCTGAAACCTTTTTGTTGTTAAAAGTTATTAAAAGTAAATGATCATCAGCAAATGTAGAATTCAATAAGCTGAAACAAAGTAAGAAGCAGCACATTATTAATATTGCCTTCAATTACGTTTTCAAAAGTCTCGTTTAAACGATTTTCTGTAGATTCATGAACTGCAGAAATTAAAGAACTGTAACAAGTTTGAATTTGTTTTTTGAAGCGGGATATTAACTGGTCAGATCGGCCTTCCTAACTGGAGCCAAACTCACCCGGGCAGATCGCTCCATCGTGTAGGCCAGCCCAGAGTGAACGATGTCCTTCTCTGAGGCGCCCTGCAAACAGGAATTATCAAACACACAATGGAAACAGTAACAATTACACCTGTTGTTGAAATGTTACACTTCTCGTCTAATAAGTTATTCCATGTTGTCATTCTGAGTCCTGGGTATAACAATTCATGAAACTTTTAATCAAGACTCAAATCTGTAAAGGAAATATGAAACTTTTAGAGCAACTGACTGAGTTTAGTGACAGACAGACGCTTTTTATATGGACTTTCTGATACAGATCCAGTAAAAAATATCTGCTTTGTAACAAGGGAGCAGTTCCTGTTTTTAAGCTGCTTTACTTTTGGAGAACAGATGTTACTCACAGCAATTCTGGCCTGGAAATCAGCAGTAGGGACGATGGGGATGGGTCCTCCCTGCTTTCCAAACTTCCTCTCTAAACTCTCCTGCACAGACACTGTGGGGGGGAATAAAAAACATTCAGTTTAGTTTTAAATCCCTCTGTGGTGCGGCAGGCATGACACATAAGACTTATTGGCAGAAATTACCTGAAATGTAAAAATTATGAAAGATGCAGCATTTATCTTTGAAAAGAGTAGAAACTACAGGAGACAGAAACTGGACCTGCAGTAGATGAGTGCGTGTTACACAGCAGGGCGATAGAAATGTCTGCTCACAGTGCTGAGTATTGAAAGATAACTAATGTTTTATTTTTATCTTTTTTTTATGTTATGTTTTATTTCTTAGATCAAAGACGTGGAACAGAAAGATCGGATAGAAACAATGTGGAAAATCTGGTCAACCAACCCTGGGTCACATTTTTTATGACAAAGCCAGCAGAGAGAAAATAACAAAGAACTAAACACCACCTACACGTTTGCATTTCATATCCAGAGGATCAAGTTAAACTTGTTCCACAAAAGTACATTTCTATCCTATCCTATCATACACAGTGAAAGATGACTGTACCTGATCATGATTGGCTGCGTATCAAATACAGAGAAGGTATAAATAATGAGGAAAAGGCTGGAGACACACCAACATCTCTTGGATGCTGCTGGCAGAACCACACCTGAACCATTCAACTGGGTAAGAATATCTGAGTTTATGTTTACACTATTATTATTTTGTTTTCTGTTACAATAGTAATGGATTTGTGAGAAACAAAGTAAAGATTTAAGACGATTATATGTTTTAACAAACGTCATTTGTCAATTCCGGTCCTTTTTGCCTATTTTCAGAAATTTATTTTTAAAATATTTGTTTTAGGAAGGCACATAACACCGAACCAATTAATATTTAGGCAATATTTAACAACCTTTGTGTTCTTTAAAACAAAAACAGTGTTGGCAGCCCGGTAAGGGTTAAATTCAGATGTACTGTATCCGTGAAAAGGTTTTGAGTCCAATTCTGAGGTTTCTCTCTGTGCTTCCAGGAAACAGCTGGACTCTGCCTGTACGTCTTTGACTCAAGTCACTCTGTTTGACACGTAAACTGCTGCAAAACATGGCCACCAACGTAAGTACAGCTAACTTTTACTGTGATCTGTGTCCAAAAGCCAGATTAAGTAAACAAAAAAAAGCTGATTCAATTCCCTACTGTGTGAAGCTTCTTAGGCCATTTTCATATGAACCTTATGTCCAACTGCATCTCACCTTATGTTACAAAAAACATCTGACCTTAGCTCCATTTAATCATGTAATAAGTACATTTCTAATATGTCTTTCTTGTTTTTGCCCTTTAATGTAGATGCCGCAGGAATTTGAATACACTGATGGTGCTTTAGAAGCACAAAAACAAAGAGAACGGGCCCAACAAATGAAAGAGAACCCAGAAACTCTTTATACATGTGAAAACGTTCTCATGTTTCACGCTGAAGATCCAGAAATCTGGATAGAGAGTTTAACAGAGGAATTTGGAAGAAACCCTAAAATAACTGACAAGGAGCATATATGGAAAACAAACGATGCAGGCACCATTCAGTTATTTCCTACGACCGGGAAGTGTGTGATATATGGGAAGGATGAAGAAAGACAAGGATTTTCAAACAGGTTTGGAGCGCTTTTGGATCGTGTTGGAAACATCCGGAATCGAACAAATAACACAAATTAGACAACAAGTTGAAAGCCAGTGACGACAAAAACAACCCCCCTTAAGATAATTGTAGAGATAAAAAAACACTTAAATAAAATATCAGGGAATTTCGGGCTATTAAGGTGCGTTCACATTGAGCGTGAATAATCTGAGCCAAGCGACAGATTTACATGGTATACAGGTGCCACACAGGTGCGATGCGTCACAAAGCGGCTCTAGGCGAAGCCACAGAGGCAATTCTAGCGACACAATTGTTGACACAGCCACAGATTTTGGAGTTGATAAAGCTGAACTTTTGTGTCGTGCCACGGCAACCAATCAGGAACTGGATGTGGCTGTGACGTGGGGTGAAGGAAAGCTCCATTGTGCGGTTTTAATTCTGGCTTGTCACCTGCTGTGAAATTGCTGTCACCTACCATGCGAACAGCCGGCAAAAAGTGACAACACTGCAACGCCAATGTGAACGCACCTTTCTTCTTCTTATGATATCTGGTGTATTACTTTATTGATTTTTCTCACAACCTTTTTTGTGTCACAACCATGTTCTGGGAGTTATGGGGGGATTGGGGAGGGTTTTGTACTCACTGAGAAGGTGGTAGTTGGAGTCTCTCTCGTACTTGAAGGTCAGTCTGCCATAACTGACATGATTGAGATTCTTCAGCCACTCGAAATACGATACGGTCACACCACCAGCATTCAGGTACATGTCCTGCAAGAAGAAGGAAAACATCATGTAACCTCGGGTTTTGTTCATTGTCTTGAAAAAAAATTGTCTTCTGCAACTAAAGATGTATTTTAGGATTTTATTTGATTACTGTTCAACAAAAGGTTTTTCTATGAAATAATTGCCTTTATTTTCATATGTAAACTGTGAACAGGAACATTTAAACTCTTCATTTTCGTGGAGCAAAAAGTAATTTTGTTAAAACTTGCTCCCAGTGAACATGTACTCACATCTCACAGTTAAAGTTTGTAATCCCCTCATCTGCTTTTGTCTCTCTGTTTATATGTATACGTAAATAAAAACACAAATGCCTATTTTCCTTTGCTTGTCTTTCTAGTAAATAGTTAACAAATAAAAAGATACTATTTAATCAAAATCCTGCCTGCTGATTTTCTTTGACAATTATACCAAAATAAATCAAACGTTAGAGCACAGGACATGCATTTTTAAATATCTTGTATCTTTTTTGAAAGAAACACTTAACATTAAAAAAGGTTAGTATTCTCCTCAGACTGAAAACTGGACAGAAACAGATTTCAACAAGTCTCCATAAAGCGCAGAACATTGAGTATTTTCAGTCAGAACAAAAATCCTTCTGTGAACTTTCAGTTTCCTCTTGGAGGATTTGAGCCTTTAATGCACAGTTCAAAGTGCATAGCCAAAGTTATTTGACTTTTTTTATTTATCTATACATGCATAGCTCACTCTGGTTGCATACAAAGCTTATATAAAAGATTATCACATCCTGGTGGCGTATTAATTGGTATTTTGACGCCTTATGATTGGTTTTTGCTCAGTTTGTTAGTAAATATAGCCTTTCGTAATTATTTACGATTTTAACAGAAGTACATACTGCGCATGCACAGCAGTGGTTAAAACAAGTTACCGACTAATGGCCATTAGCACCTCCCAGCGAAACGATGAATTTCACCAATGTCCAGTAAAAAAAAAAAAAAAAAAAACACAAAAAATCCTTTAAATAGGGAAAAGACTGAAATGTCTCTGGGAATATTGTATGATCATTGGTGTTCACTGAAGCGGACACTAAAACTGCCGATGGCTCAGATGTGACCACAGAGTTGACTGACGTGAGTAAATGTTCTGATATGAGGCTCTGAAAGTTGCTGTAGATCATTTTATTTAATTAATAATGGTTTAGTCTTTGATCACGCCGAGCTGCCACTTTACTGCGAGGCATTGCAGAAGGTCAGGCTTGATCCGGCATTATTTAATATTGATTTATTAATTAAGCAAACCGGCATTATGATAGTTCTGTGATATAGTCGCTAGATGGCACCACGTCTATTTATATCTGCTAATCGCGCCTGGCGCTGGGGCTGTATTTATCTACAAAAAGGACCATCAAAACATTATGAGGATAACATTTTTTATCATGACCAAATGTTTTTTTGTGGGTTTTTTAGTATATAATATAGCTATAAACCTTTTATCAGATCTGGACAATGGTTCATGACTTGTGGAAATTAGTCCTACATCATTTGAATAGTTGAACATGTAAAGGTGAGCAGCATAGGAATGAGGGTCGTCACAATACTAAAATTTTAAACCCTACAAACGATAACAATACTGAGAAAAATGCTTGATGTTCGACACCATTTTCGAAACCGTGGAAATATTTGAGGGAAACTTTCCTTTTAAAGAGGGTGACATATCATTATTATTGCTTTATTAGGACAAACCCAGTTGGTAAAAGGCAATTAAGCTCATAATTTAGAAAATGTATCTGATAAGAAAGTGTTATCTTCCTGTTATTTAAATCATTAGAGGAGATTTATTTTTTTTGTTAAGTATACATGTGTTTTAGTTTAGCTGTAAAATTGCTGCTGATACAGATAATTTCAAATTTGTGGACAAAAAAGGATAATTTTATTCTAAAAGACATTTTGTTTCTAATTATAAACAAATATCAGGTAAACATAAACATCTTCAGTAGCTGCTCTGTTCAGTTTGTGTTTGAGGTAATTTATGGTTTATTTTTTTCTGATCAGCTGCAGTCAGCAGGGACCGTTGGTACAGAATCTGACTAATTTCAGCTCTAATTCTCAGCTTCAGTCTAGGTCCAAGCCACATTAGCCACTAATTCTTTCCTGACTGATCATAGGAGTCGCTGGTCACTCATTCGCTTCACTTTCTAGTGTCAAACAGAGATGTCCACACAGTGTTAGGGTTGGGGAACAGAGCCAAGCTCAGGACCGGCTCCACACCGCAACAGTGCTTCCTGTGTGTAGCTAATATTTAAACAGTTGAGTTCATATCCACAATGTTACTGACCTTTTTTAAGTGGTTCTCAAAGATCAGAGTGGGTCTTATAGCATTAGTGCAGCAACATGTAGCATCTGGGTTTTGTTTTTTTTGCATCCTTTAGCTTTTTCCATCTGTCTGACTCTCTGGCAAAGTACCTGTGAATTACACTTTAGCTTCGTCAGCTAAAAATAGTCAAACATTTTGCAGCAGCAAAACTCGCTGTTTTATCATCAGCCCTGAATGTTCAGGTGAGGGGAAGGGCTGAGTGTGTTATTGCAGCGCTACTGTCTGAAGAAAGTGGACAACTTCAAGGGGTGAAGGTGGGTGTATTTATACAGATTCTGACCCAAATAAGTTCTTAAAGAAGTCATTTTTTATAATAAATACACCTAAATACTGATCATTTTAAAAATGTTACTAGGAAGTCACCAGTCTGGTTGAAATGGTTACTGGGGCTTAGCAGCTCAAAGAAAAACTAAACTTTTAACTATATATTTTTATTTTAATAGCAGACTGAGACAATTGTCTGAAACCTGTCAATGCAACGTGCACTTTTTAAATTTGACTGACTAAAATAAAATAAAAAACATCATGGATCAGAAGTGTGCTCACAGGAATAACCATGACGCTGTTCTCCAGGAAGATCTTGTCTGCCTCTGGGGTGGTGGGTCCATTGGCACCCTCAGCAATGATCTGACAGAAACACAAGTTAAGCTCCAACGTAAACACAAAAAGTTCAATTATCAGCATCTTTAGTTAGCGGAGGTAAGCGTTTACCTTAGCCTTGATCCTGCGGGCGTTGTTGCGTGTGAGCTGCTTTTCCCCAGCAGCAGGAATCAGGATGTGGCAGTCAGCCTCCAAAATGCTCCCTTCGTAGGGCTTGGCTCCTGGGAAGCCCACGATGGTGCCATGTTGCTGCAGAAAGGGGCAAAGATGGAGGAACCAATTTCTCTTAATGTTTACCAACAAAGAAAATAAAATGTACGGATATGTAAGGTAAGGCGGCTGTGCTGGTACCAGTTTGTAGTCCTCCAGTTGTTTGGGGTCAATGCCATCCGGGTTGTAGATGGCTCCGTCAATCTCACCAACGCCCACACACTTGGCACCGAACCGGTGCAGGTACCTCATGGAGTGGAGACCCACATTACCAAAGCCCTGAGGAATGATTAATAAAATAACTGTAAACTAAATAACTGATGCCCACTGAGTTATGCTGAAATGTTCAATTACATGCAAATGAAAACAGGCTTCAAGTAATAAAGGTTCATTTCACCGAAGCATAACTAACTCTGCTTTAAAGCAAATACTGAACATTCTTTGGTGCCACCATGTGGCCAGAAGAGGTCAAAACACTGTATTTCTGCTGAATGCAGTTATACAACTTATTTTAATAAAATCTTGTATTCACAGAACCTGGATATTTGTAAATATTATAAAATTGTATTATATATATATATATATATATATATATATATATATATATATATATATATATATATATATATATATATATATATATATATATATATATATAAATATAAATATCATTCCATATTCTCAATTAATCAAAAAATAATTAAAAAGTATATTATGTTGGTAATTATAATCAAAAAGTAGAATTTATACATAACATGCAACCACAACAGACAGAAATTTGAAGCATTATTTTTTTCTTAACACAAAATGATGTTTCTTAGACATTTTCTTTTATGTGCTGATCAAATCTTTTCGTCACAGAAATGTTTTATTTTGGCCCTGTTTGATCACATTTTTGCTTGAGTTGACCAGCAGACCCACTACCACAAGGAGCATAAGCTCCAAACCAAGCAGGACGTCCACAATGTGCTGCATTCAAGCACATCAATGAAAAGTTGACTGGAAGGAAAAAATGAGGTTAAAATAAAAGGAGCAGAAGAAACAGGGAACCCTGATAGGACTGGGAAGCAGTGCCAAATAAATAGTTTGACAGAAAGTTAGTAAGAGAATAAAGTGTGAGCTACAAGAGCAACAGCACACAGACGTATTCAGGACACGGGCTACATTCTACATGTTACTTGCGATAACCCACTCCTGAGCCAGAGATAAAGGAAGTGGTGGCCGGCCTCGTTCTTTCTAGAGATTTAACTTGGTTTTCTTAGAAGAGCCAGGTCTAAATGATGCTAAATGGCTCCTATTAAGTATAAATCAGAGCCTCTATTTTTGTCCAGAAAATACGGCCTTCTAAATATTTCTACATGTGACAACAGCACCCCCTTCTGTTTGGTCTGTACCTGCAGTCAGTAGTATCACTAGTACTATTTAAAAACTCCTTAAAAAGTACAAAAGCCACAGCATAAAGGCCATTTATATTGTTGGTAATATTATATAGTTAAAATGGCAATGTTTAAACATTCTAGTTGTTAGAAACCTTTTAAAAAGGGATTCTGGGTAATCTTCAGAACGACCACTTTAAAGCATTAAAACAGAAAACGATAAAAATTTAAGTTTTGACCAATTTTGATGGGATGAAAAATGCTTCCTTCTTCAAAAGGGGCACAACAGAAAACATTTGAGAACCACCAGTCTAATGTAATATTAAATGTTTTGATAAACTGAATTTTGGACATTAAAAAAAAAAAGAAAAGGGCACGGTTAAAAACAGAGAACATGAAGCACGACAAATGAGTAAAACGCACCCTTAATACAGTACAACAGATCTACTCTGTCTATTCTCACGATAAAGCTCTAGGAAAACTAATCTAAGGGCAAAGTAATCCTCAGATACAGACACAAGGATTAGGTTTGAGAAAATCCACATCAGGACTCAGCTGTTGTCTCCACTACTTCTCTTCCTCAGTAACATTTCCTTCTTCATTATTCTTCACCGAAAACAACGTGCTGTCTCAAAATAACAATGGCTTTGTCATTTAAAAAAAAAAAAAAAACTTACTAAGCAAATAACAGATATCTGAAAGAGATGCAGAAGCGTATCAGGGTACAGAAAAGCGGCAGCTGCCCGACATATATTACCAAGTAAAACGCATCAGGGAAGCGTATCGTGTTGCATTGTTGTCTAGAGAAGCGATAATTATAGAAAGCATTCTGGGAAAGAAGCAGAGGCCACTGCTGATTGGTTTTCTACCCATGTGTTAATGTTTAGTGGGTCTGTGCGTGAGTTGCATGCGAGAAGCCCTCATTAGGCAAATGAAGGCACAGCTCTTTGACTATTTGTCCGTGCAGAAACAATCTCCTTTCACGCTAAACTAGATTACTTTCCTGCATGAATCTTAACACTGATGACTTTTCAACTTTCAAACAGTCAGAGATAAAATGCGATGTTGAGTTAAAGAGTGTGGCTCTTCCTTGTGTTTCCTCATTTCTTTCCTACTGAGTCATCGTTTTCCATGAACAGAGAAGGGAAACTTCGGCTCACTTCTGCCTGTGGGCTGAGGAAAACACAGCCTGGCTGCAGAGCCCTGAAAAAGCATTCCTTCCCCATAAACCTTCCCACATTTGGTCACATTACAAACAGAAACTTCAATGTACTTTTGGACGGATTTTGTTTAAAACTAAGTAGCACATGTCTGTGAAGTGAAAGGAGACGTGGTTTTCAAACCTTTTCACGATTAAATCCTGAATGTTGCTGGGTATTTATGTTTGTTTTTCTGTAAAGATCCACCTTTAGCTGAAAGAATTGCTGCAAAATTCCTTTATACCATCTCTCTAGTGGATGTGAGCATTTAGGGACTGAATTTTTGCGGATTTTATATATGCAGCATCAAGATTAATCAGGGATAATGTGGCATGCAGTGTTAGTTTTCATATAGTTTTGCATGTAGCACAAAACCTGAATTTTTGTCTCCTCTGACCAGAGCATCATCTTTGCCGTGTTTACAGTTTTCCCTACACGGCATGAAGCAAACAGCAGGAAGAATCATGAGTTTTATTTTAACAACGGCTTTCTGTTGGACACTTAACTTCACTCCCTAAAGTCACTCCACTGTGTTTGTTAGTCTTTATGATTTGTTTTGTTCAACGGTAATTAACAAACCTGTTTTACATAAAATACGTTTTATTTAGGGTGGTCAGAGCACAATTAGTTAAACACAGTTTTTATTTATGGATAATTATTAATATCTTGTCCTTTTTTTGCCTTCCATTTCAAAATTATGCACTACTTTAAGTTGCTTTATCACATAAAATCTTATTTTAACAAAAAGTAAAAAAAAGTTAGGGAATGCACAATATATCGGCTTTAACATCAGTATCGGCCGATGTTAGTAATTTTTTGACGTATCGGTATCGGTCCAATAAGTAAAACTGGGCCGATATTAAGAACCGATGTTTATTTCCATCTAGTTGCCCTTTGTGCCTGTGTTTTAGGGGTTTTGTTATAAGTTTTTTTTTTGTTTGTTTGTTTTTGGATCATGTGACAGGATTGTGTTGTTGTTGTTGTTTTTTAATGAAACAGAGATGCAATGTGAGCAATGTGCCCGTTTTTCACAGTGTTGTAAGAAGACACATTCCCACATTCAAAGATTCAGTTAGAATAGTTTTCAGTTTTCGGTACAAAACTGTGTAAAATTTAATCATCGCAGAAACTTAGATATGTATGTACATCGGTAAATATTGGTTATCGGACATAACAGCAATATTAATATCGGATATCGATATCAGCCTAAATTTTCATATCGGTGCATCCCTAAAAAAAGTTGAGGGGGATTGAGTTCATTTTCAATCACTGTAAAACATTCAGCATCATTTATTTACCTGTTTTAAAACTCATCAATAGGATTTCAGATGAAAGTTTCTGTGGGTATTGTACTGGTAGTAAAGGGGGGAATAACTCCAGTTAACATGTCCAAGAGGAAAAAACCCTTGCAATAAAAAACAATAAACAAGAATAAAAACTGCACAGCAGTGTGTCGGTGTACCTGGATGATGAAGGTCTTGTCCTGGAAGCCAGGCGTCAGGCCCAGCATGCTCATGTAGGAGGCCTCGTTGATGAAGTTCTCAATGCCGTGGAAAACTCCACGGCCGGTAGCCGAGATGCGGCCGTGGATTCCTCCCTGGCTGACGGGTTTCCCCGTCACACACGCGTGGGCGTTGATGTCCTGTGAACACATGCGAGGAGGAGCCGATCACATGTGCCGTATATTAATGAACCCTGAGTTAGCGAGAATAATCAGAAGAAACTGTTCAGTTTTTATGGTTTCTCTTGTTTACAGCAAATGGATGTGAGAATTTTGAAACAAACGGGCTTAGATATCTCGGGATCAGCGTGACGACAGTCTCTGGCTTGGGGCCCGCATGCTTGGCATACTGTGACAGCAGCAACATTTCATGCTCTGCCATCTGTTCTGAGAGCAGGAAGCGTACCAAACATCAATACAAAACCAGCCACAGCCCTCTGCTCCAAGCTACCCCGCCCAGGAATCTGTCACTTTTAAAAAAAAACAGCCAGGGGGATCTGGATCAAAGGGCGCCTAACTGCAGAGCTAAACAATTCTGTATTATTCAAAGTTTAAAAATGTTGTGATTGTTGTGGATTGTTGCTTAATTGAGTTGACATGCCGTATTAAGCTCTTATGTTAGCCAAATATTCCTGGTTTTTGTCGTTTTCTTTTCTTTTTGTCTTTCCTTTTATGTCCCGTGAAGCATTGTGGATTACCTTGTGTTCGAATGTCCTGTTTAAATAAACTTTCTATTGATTTTACATGACTTACCTCCAACAGAACACACATAGCTTTAGTAAAAGAATAACCTTATCATATGGACAAAGAACGAACAAAATGGTAAAGAATAAGTTTAACTATATGTCAGACTCTTTTCTACATTTACCATTTTAATATAAGCGAATAACATTATTTGATCACTGTATCTCTGCTGCTTTTGACACAGATAATAATAACATGCTGACTGATAACTTTAAAGGTTAGTTGGATTTTCTGGTATTTTGCTGGATAGGTTTAGAGCCTACCTGGCAGATAGAGACTCCTTTTATTTGGCATTTATAAACCTTAAAGAAAAAGTGGGGTTCCCTAAGGCTCTATTCTTGAGCCGTTGTTTATTCATTAGTTATTTGGTGCTCTTGCTCAGATTACAGACCTTTACAACGCTTCCTATATGTAATGCTGACGACACAACTTTATGTCTGTGTCACCAGAGTCCATCACAGTCACCGGGTCTGGGTCTTCATAAATTCAATATGGAGAGACAACAGCTACTCCTAATGCTGCTAAACAAATATATTCATGTTACAGTATAATATTGTTTAATTTATCTGCAGTCTGCTGGTCAGAGTGCAGAAACATGTGGTGGAGGGGCAGCACATGTTGACACTTTGTTTACATCTCATTAAAAATGAAAAAGGACTTAATGGGCGTGGCGGAGTGCACAACCCATGTTCAGAGGGTTCAAGTTTAAATATATTAATTTGCTACATGTGTTCCCCATTTCCCGGCAGCTAAAAAGGACTTTATAATGCAGTTGTAACTCTTTTGACACTAACAATGATTGAATAACACATCTTTTTGTGTAATGTTGCAGAGATTAAATCTTGAGCTATGAATGCATCAGTTGAAAAAAAAAAAACTTTTTTAAGTGTGTATTTTTAGATTAATAAAAGCAGCAAATCTTTATTGAAGAACTAAAAAAAGAGGAAGTATGGGTGACTTCAAGAATTCAACCTCTGATCCCAGAACTGGTGCCGCAGCTTCTAACATATTCAGAAATGTCCTTTATACACTTCGCTGTACGAGATAACCATAAGGAAATTCCCACAAGAGTTAAGAACCATCTGATTTGCAACTACTTTCAAAGAAAAGGAAAACCACTGAAGGGAAGTTGTTGTTTTTTTCTTCACAAACGAACAACAGAAAGAGGCTGACCTCAGTTTCTAAAAGCTGCTTTAAGAGAGAAAAGAAGAGGAATGTCTTTTTGGTCAGCTGAGAAGGGAGAGGCAGGAAATCTGTGCTCGTGGTTTACATGTGACTCATTCCCTGGTTTTAATTTGGCCTGTTTATAAAGAGTTGCGCACCACATTTCCATCCAAGTCAGACAGAAAACGGTTGTGCATGTTAGAGAACTCACAGTGTGTGCGATGGTGTTGGCATAAGTGTCGGCGATCCAGGACATTTCCCTCTCTCCGGTGCTCATGTCTGGCGCCGGGACGTCGATGCCAGGCCCTGGCAAACAAAGAGGAAGGAAGGGAGGGAGAAGTGCAGTTTCAGTAAAAGGGTGCAGGAAGGCTACGAAAAACAGGCAAACACGACCAGCGAAGCTGAAGTGGAGAAACAATGGCCTGCACACTGGAAACTATACAGTAAAAACGATATTTGACACTGGATACAGGCAAATAAACAACAGCAAACCCCTCTGCTGTGTTTGAACTGAGAACACGTCAAATATTTGCCTGTGTGCAGTTAAGGGTGAAGCAATGAGCTGTATGAGGCAATCAACGAGCCGAACACATGTAGAGGATGTGTTTAAATGATCTGCTGCTCATCACATTTACAGCTGGACGTGTGCATAAAGTTTACCAGTTAAAATGAGAAATATTTAAATAAATCTTTTACCTCCAAAAGAAACCGATGTTCTCCTTTTGCTCTGTTGCTCACGTTTGTTTATAGCTCTGTCTCAGGTTTGAGATTTTAATCAATAAATCTAACTAAATAAATCTGATTATTATTGAAAAGTGTATTCACTTCTGTAATTTTATTGAAAAAGTTAAACTTTATATTGATTTATTACGAACAGAACGATGCATTTAAAGCATTTATTTCTGCTCGATTTGGTGATTAGGATCTAAAGTTAATCAAAACCCAGAATGGTAACGTTATGGCCAACACAACAGTGGGGAAGACTGCTGGCTTGCCAGTTGTCCATCAGACGGTCACTTTAAACCCAGACAAGCAGGTTAATTCACTGAAGGCCTTTGCCCAAGCTGCTGGCTGCTCAGAGTATGTATCCAGGTGTATTACTGGAAAGTTGAACAAACAGAAAACAAAAAAGATGCATACGCAGCAAGGATTCCTGCAGCCTTGGGATAATTGTGAAGAAAACCCCCCTGGGTTAGGTAATAAAAGACCTGGACCGCAGCCCAGTGCACAAAAATCCTCGTTCCAGGTGGAGATGGTTTTACTTCCCAGTAGGACTTGGGATTCTTTTGGTAGTCCACACTTTCAAAAGCACCAATAGGTGCTTTAATAACCATGGTACTGCTGTGTTTGAAGGCCAGCAAACAGGCCTGATCTAAACTAGATAAACCATGGAGTAAAAAGACAAAGACACCAGATCCGATAATGCGGAGGAGCTGATGGCTGCAGCAGGGCTTCAGATACTTCTCCTCCACGACACGACACATTAACGCAGTGATTTATGCAGACGGAACCCCGGCCGAGTGTTGAGTGAATATACTGAACAGCACATGGACATAAATTTCAGAAGGCTAACATACTAAACAAAAAAAATCTTCCAATACTCACATTTTCTGTGAAAATTAATTTCAGTTTTTCATGACATTTAACTGAAATAAACTCTTGATCTTCTAATTTATTCAGAAACTTTGGTTTCCTGTCAGGATAATATCAGACAAAAAAAGGGGGATTTCTGCCTCTTGCTCACTAAGACTTCGGCTCCGTACAAAGCCCTCTACCTCAGTGGGATAAAGATTTAAAGAAACTAAGCTTACAAAAATAAAAAAAACTTACCAATGAATCCCTTTTTGGCCAGTTCGATGGTGAACCTCCTGGTTATCTTCTCCAGCTCGTTATCCTGCAATAAAATATTACTTTTACATAATTTCCAGAAAACATAACACTGCACCCTTTCAACTACAGCCACATCACATATTTGGAGATTTTACTTAGGGTATCAACCGAGTCATAGAGCAGGTCAGACTGAGACCAGAATCTCAGCGTTTTCAACTACAGCTTTTGTCAAAAGCATTTCTCTGCATTTCAGGTTAATTACAGGCACAATGGGCCCATAGCAGCGTTTTTACATTCCTTCATAGGCTGCTGGTTTGTTAGCTCACCAAGATAGAGCCTTAACGAAACAATCGCCATTTAAATCATCATCATCTCATGACTGAGGATTTTTACTACTTTTGTAAAGGATGGTTGTGTTACGCTTTGAACCCCGAGTTCCCCAGTTTTAACTCTTTGGCAACTTTATACGACGACTTCAACTGATTTCTGCCCAGCATTACTTACTTCTTCACTTATTTTCCTTTGCATATTTCTCAACTACTGGCATTGAAGAGTTTACCCACTGTGAGCTACACGCCAGAGCACAGCTGCAAACAAACGGCTGTAAAACTTGAGGTGGAAGCCATTTAAACACGCACTTATTTCTCTAGATGTGAGAAAAGTATTAGAAGTCTTACAGAGTAGTTTCTGGGATTGATCTTCACTCCAGCTTTGGCACCTCCAAATGGCACATCTAGGGGAGAAAAAAAATAGTAAACATATGTGTAATTGGCATGTGCATACTTGCATGTCTTACTGTGTAAACGGTAAGAAACAAAGCAGGGGAAGCAAGCTTTATTACCAGGCAGCATAATTAGGACGATCAAAGCAGTAATAAAAACATAAGCGCTGCATGGAGACATTAGATGATAGTCTGCGGAGCTCGGACTTGAAAACGTACCAACGACAGCACACTTGTAGGTCATCAAGGAGGCCAGGGCTTTCACCTCATCCACAGAAACATCAGTGCTGTAACGGATACCTGAGGGAAGCGCAACAACAGGGGAGCACTTTAGAAAGACATACGCTGACGTCACAAACCATATCTGATTTCAGCTGTTGGTTTATTGTGTCTAATGAGACCAAACTGTTTGCATATATTTTTTAAATCAGCTGGATTGATGGTTAAACTGATGTGTTGAAGCTCTAAAATAATTGAGTTTTCCTGACACAGTCTCATATATAAATGCAGCAGAGCAGCAGAAAAAGAGGGAACGGATCAGATAGGAAGCAGTGAGGGTAGAAAGCAGGACGCTGCGCTGCTCATGATTACCCAACACCACTTATAGGAGGTCGGAAATCACTCGGCACATCGGTGCCCGGCGCCGAGTTCGTGTTTGCGTGGGTGGAGACTGGAGGGAGCCAATCAGAGGCTTTCATCCTGAACCCATCCCTCATCGCTTCCTGTTGTCTGGCGTTTACTACTGTTACTACGGTAACATGTACGCTGCAATGAGATCATAAAACCCGGCTGCGTGCTTCAAGCTACCCCGTCTTATTGGCACATTGCCCGTGAGAATGTAATTCAACAGCGGTTGCAAAAATAGCACATCCAGTGCAAGAGCTCTGAGAGAAATCCAAGGGCAACAGAGAGGAGACGGCGAGTTTTATCAGGATTAAGAGTCGTTTATGTGTGCTCAGCTTTCAGGACGATACAGGAAGACACGGCTAAAGCCACCTGCAGGCTTCAAGTAATGATATATTTGTGCGTTACTGCAGTCAGTCAATGTTTGAATGCAGAATTAAGCCAAAGGCTACATGAATGAGAAAGAAAACATAAAAAATAAATGTATCATCTCTCGGAGGCGCTCCCCTCTTTCTTCTTTTCCATTCATCCAGAGATCAGGCGAGCCGGCTCAGACCGGAGGACACTGATCAAATTAAAGGGAGAGAGAAAATAAAAGGCATGGCTGCTGAACCAACCCCCCCCCCCCCCCCCCCCTCCCACGCATCCAGACATCCATTTCTCCACCCGACACGCAGCCCAGCGCAGCAACAGGAACCAAAACAGATCTGCAAACACATTCTTCTGACATGGAGGACAGAATCGGGGCTGAAAAATTTAATGTGTTAACGATTAAACACGGACAGCTCTACATATTTGTGTATGTAGTGCAGTTACTTCCTATGGTTTTCTATCATTTTTATTACTCCACCATCATGATCATCATTATCTTTACGCTAATATTATCGCATCATTACTTATGCCCAATTTATTTTACCCTTATATCTGTAATAAGAGTAAGGGCTGCTGTAAAGCCTGCATTTTCCCCAGCGCTGATCAATAAAGGAAGATCTTATCTAATCTTGTGTGCAGTAAAGCTGCTTATTAAATCAGCGTGCTATAATTAAATTAAAGTCT
Organism: Fundulus heteroclitus; assembly: GCF_011125445.2. Lineage (NCBI taxonomy): Eukaryota > Metazoa > Chordata > Actinopteri > Cyprinodontiformes > Fundulidae > Fundulus > Fundulus heteroclitus. The sequence goes on from NC_046370.1 coordinate 10,464,336, forward strand.
AGCATACAGACATATTTTTTAGGGAGTAGTTCAACATTGACTCTAGGTTTTGCTTCATTTATTAAAATCACTACAGAAACAGTGTAGGACTTTCCTAAGATCTTTTTACGTCGTCTACAGCTTTAGGTGTTGACTTTTCTAGTTGTGTCAGTTCAAGCTTAAAAAGATGTTTTATTTATAAAAAACAGTAATTTACTTGAGTTGAGGTTTTTGTTTCTTAGATTAGGCTGCCAGACATAAGGAAAAATTATATTTTATAAGAAAAAGGGACAAAACTTCTTGACGACAGCCTTTGATTAAACTGGAAGAGAGGCACTGATCAAGATTTTCTGGCTGATGCTGGTTTTTTGGAGCAAAGCAAATATCCAAGCTTTTGCCCCCTTTATTCAAACTAAAAATACCTGCGTTAAACTACATGTATATTGTGAGAGTTCTTAAGCGTTGAAGCATTTATTGGAAAGGAAAAAATAATTCAGAATTTGCAGGATTGACCTGCTGATCAAGGTGAAATTGGCCAATCCTGATCTTTGGTGAATCCAACATTAAGGAGTTCGGCACGGCATCAAATCCACAACACAAGGTGCCGTGTTAAAAATTTATTTAAATTCTGGCTTGTTACTTTCACACTGTTCAATTACTTTTAATGTCTTTTTCAATAAACTACAATGAATCTATTTCTCACGAGGGACAACAAAACAACCTTAATATCCATTTTTAAACAGAATGATGAGCATTTTAGAGCCTATGAAAAAAAGGACATGCACCATTTATATCCCATCCATCCAGCACCTAAACATCCGGTAAAAAGCAGCTTTGTCCAGTTTGACACCCATCAGTCAGACTGGATCTTAAAGGGGTGGATGAGTGCACACACACACCTGCAGCAAAGTGCAAAAACAACCTCTGCACTTTGTAGTTTGATCTGAACTTAGCCAAGGGTCTACACATCGCATTAATGATTAAACCGCATGAAAGATAACAGCTGTTGCTCATGTTCTTATTATCAGCAGGTTTAGTCTCAAAGACACACTGCTGCATCCCAATTTG
>NC_046370.1:10465882-10473382 GCF_011125445.2 Fundulus heteroclitus
CCGCTCATATTTCCCATTTAATCATATTATTTATAATCACTAATGTTTCACTAAAAGATGAATCTGTGGATATGAGTGAAATACCTCCTCCTGCAGTTGGGTAGCATATCAGCATGTATTTTTTGAGGGCAAAAGTCTTCTGCAACAAATTGTACTCTAGCCAGGTCATTCATTAGCTTAGTGACAGCAACAACAGTATTGTACTTTGTGGTTTGATCAAACGGTCTCTGCGAGGTCTGCTGTCATCAGCATTTCCCTGTTCAGGTGGGTGAATGACACATTTAGATAGGATGTGCAGAGAATGTCCAGAGCTCTCTCATCAGTCATTAACTTTCTCCTCAGCCCCAATGATTATTGTAGGAGCTGAACTGGGATCTGATCTGTGTGATGGCAGGAGGCATGCTGCCCCTTTCTGACTACAAAAAGCACAAAGTGTTAATTCAGTCAAACATTTAGAGTTCACCCTGTAGCAGTTACCATGCTAGATTTGAAACCACATGCGTTCAAAAATAAAATAAAAGGAAATAGAAAAAGGTTACAGGTATTCTTTTACTAAAGCATACAGACAACTAGGAATTGATTTCTGCCGCATTATAGCAAACTCCAATCCAGCTCCCTCTTTATTCTGACATGACTCAAGAAAAAGACACAAAGATACAGAGATTGACCTCCAGCCTGAAGCTATCAATCCAACTGTGTTCATTGAGAATCATTTACTCAGACTTAGTGGGGGCCAGCTTTCATCCTCACTACTTCACACGGAGAACTGCGCCAGTGCAGGCTGAAAGTCATGTTTGGGAGTAAGCAACAGAATCACATCATCTGCAAAAAAAAAAACCTGACCTTCCTGAACCATACCCCTCCTCTCTTACTTGACATTTTGTTTCTTACTGAAAAAGTAAAATTAGGTATTTAGTACAAACAAATAAGTCAAACTATCATTAAAGTTGATAGCATTTGGCAGTTCAAGAGAAGAAGGAAAAAACATTTTAAACAATTTTATTTAATCAAAACATACCATGTAAAGGTTATTATTAACAGTTATAACTGTCCTTTCCTCATCCTGTTCAAGGCTGCATTGAGGGTTGCAAATGACTGAGATGTATGATACCCTGTAGGTATGCCAACTACTATATTACCCTAACGCTGAACAACAATGTTTATACTCTAATGCATGGGTCTTCAACGTTTTCCAGGCCGAGGACCCCCAAACTGATGGCGAGATGGAGCGGGGACCCCCTAATTATATATATTGTATAAAATTGTGTTATATCAAACTGGTCCTATAGTGCCATGTGTAAATGTACCTTGTTATTGTGCATTCAATTCTAAGATACTCAAATAATACACAGGTTCATATATTCATGTTTTTATTTTAAACATGTGCGAGGCACAGTGAGTAGGGTGGCCATGCCACTGCCATTTATAAACATAACATAACACAATAAACTGATACCTGCCAAGACCAACAATGTCTGTCAATTGCATGTAATCATGCATAAAGACATTTCAATCTAAGGACATTTCAATTAGTGGAAAAAAAATTGAAAGGGGGGGGATATAAAAAAATGTCTAATCAACCAAAACTTTCGCGACCCCCATGCAGTACCACCGTGGACCCCCTAGGGGTCGCGGACCCCCTGTTGAAGACCCCTGCTCTAATGTATAAACATTGTTTAATATTTAATGTGTATTGCAAACATTTAATGTGTGCAATACTCCATATAAATACACGAGGGCACCAAGAGACTTTTAACTCTAATGTGAAACAATATCCAACGAACTTAGTTCAGTCCATGATCTGAAATTGAAGACAGTATGGCAAAAGATATGGCTGTCCATCCAAACTGACCGGACCGCCAGAGAAGCAACTTAGAGGCTCACATTAACTCTGGAGGAGCTGCAAAGATCCACAGCTCAAGTCGAGGAATCTGTTGACAGGACAAGAATCATTCATGCACTCCATGAATCTGGCCTTTTGTGGAAAATAGTTGCTTTCAATAGAAAGTTATCAGAATTCTGGTTTGCGTAAACCTGGAGAGCCAGATTGATGATGTGCCGCACTCTAAATCTGGGAATGCTCCCATTTAATCTGTTTGGGGAAAGGCGGGACATTCAGCAGAACTCTATGATCTGATTGGGCCAAGCAACACCTAGAACCCACCGACCAAAGGTTGGTTTTTAGCCAAACACGGTATCAAATGAAAACGTAAGCAGCAGACATCATGAGAAACCACAAGAAAGTAAGATAGTCAAGGCACTTCTTGCTGTTCTTTTAAAGAAGAAAATGGTGGATTCTGACCAAACAGATGTGACAGCAGCAGCAACGCGTGCGTCCTCCAGCGCTGCCATCTTTATTTTGGTTCGGCTGTGAGCTCGTCAGTTTTTGCTTTCGTCAAACAGCCGGTATGTCCCGCCTTAAACCACAATACTGCAACGTGATTGGCCCGAACCGTTTTTGGTTGAAGCCGGAGCATTACAAGATTACAGCGAGAATTCGTCTTGCAGGCAAGGTTATTTTTTGCGTTTTTTTTTTTAAAGAAACAAACATGTGGAAGATGTTCCTTTGGTTTAAACGTTTACACTAACCTGCATCAACAAATCCCTGCCAAAACGTAACCATGCGGTTACGAAAGACCAGTGGTGCATACTTGATTTGCATTTTTATAGCTCACAGCAACTTTTGTTACATGTGAAAGCTTCCCCTGGACCTGAGGAGAGGGGATTAATTTGGACAACTCTGACAAAATTCACATCAATTCCCGGCAGTTTTCATTTAACAGGGATTAACTTCAACTTCGACAACAATTTTATGTGTTGATAACAGCTGAAAATCCCCCTTTTCACGCAGTGGATGGTGCACTCTTCAGATGAGACCAATGACGAATGTTTAGGCCTAGATGCAAGACATTATGCTTAACACATCACCCTAGCATCTCCCATAAGGGAACATGGTGATGGCATTACGGTGCAGGGATGCTTTTCTTCAGCAGGGACAGCAAGGCCCTGCTGAAGAGTTGAAAGGAAGATGGATGGAGGTAAATGCGGTTCAGTCCTGGAAGAAAACCTGTTAAAGGAGTTCATGCTTCATAAAGGTTCACCTTTCAGCATGAGAACAATGCCAAACATTCATGCTATGAGGCTTAAATCGGACGATTGTGTCCATTAACCGTTGCTGATAACTGGAATGGTCTGTCTCCTTTAATTTTAAAGTTCCCTGTGTGGGTAAAAGAGAAGCAAAGGATGAAGTATGGCATTTTTACAGAGACAACAGGGATTGTTGTCTCTTTCCAGTAGAGCTAAACACCGCAGCCAGTAAGGTTTTCACCTGCACTGCAGAACTGTGGATTGTCTTTACTGTATTTTTGAATGCAGATTATATTTTTTTTATAGGAACTGCCAGTAGAATAGGGTTATCTGTCTAAGCCTGCATGTAAATGTCAGAGTAATCGGTCAGAAGTACATCGACTAAGCAACAACGTAATGTATTTGTCGGCTTTATCATCAGGACAGGTAATGCCTGCATCTCGCTGAGCGCAGAGTCACTCATTTAGACTGAAGCCAAACAAATCCATGCATCAGATGTCAACTGGCGTGGAGTGCAGAGCTCGTCTGTTCGAGGCCCTGACCCGGGCCTGCACCTGTGGACTCTGCACACGCGATAAGATTAGATTCATTTCCTGGGAGGCAAGTGCAAATATCAATCGTTTTAGCTAAACAGCAGAACAAGTGCGTAATTACAAAACGCTGTACAAAAAGCAAGAGGCTTAAGAGCTCAGCCTGGAGTGACTTTCCATGCAGAACACAGGCTGGTGAAGATGTGCTTGACGAAAATGTGAAATGGAAGTTAATTTTTTTAACGTTCATTCATAATACTGCTACTCATATACAATCGTCTTTCAATAAATTAATGCGATAATGCCTGGAGCTTATCGCCCTTCGAAGGGATCATAAACTTTATCAGCTCTAAAAGCTGATATCCTGACTTTAGACTGAGATGAAACAACCACTCAATTTACCTTCCTTCCATATAAAAACCAAAACAGGCAGAGAAAGACAGACGTAGATTTCACGGCATCCATATGCTTGTTCTCTCTGTTCTTTTCAAGCAGATAAGTAAACAGCAGTAAAGATAAGGTCGGGCACAAATGCAGGACAAAACAGCATGTAAAGGGAAAAAAAAGAGACGAATGCATTCTGCAGAAATGTAAAGATGCAGCCAATAAGATGCAGAAGCTAGAAGGTAATCTTCAGCCAGACAACCACGGTGTCCCTGTGGTCCAGGGGGAGGTTTACGTGCATTCATCGTGAGCAGGAATTTCATAATAGCTTCAAAATGTTAGGGATTTATTCAACCTTGGATTCACACACTCGGGGTTAGCGATAGAGCCCTCCACAAAGGGTCAAAATGATCCACACAGGCTCAGATATATGCAGACTGTGGCTTTGAAAAGTGTACACACCCCAGTTAAATATCCAGGTTTTTGTAAAAGGACCATGATAAATGTTTTGGCACACACTGTAAATACCATCCCACAGATTTCAACTGGAAAACAAGCAGATCTGTTAGAAATAAAATCAATTAATAAATAGAAGTCAACTATTTGTTCCATCACGTTTCTACTTAAGTTCCATTAGCACCTTAAATTTATACTTTAGTGAATTTTGTCGAATGCTGTGACTCGAGGTGTGCAAAAAAAATTTTGAATTCATCTTCATCAGCTTTTTATCAGGCTTTTCTGGAACTATTCATAATCGCATCCAACTCAAAATAAAATCTAGGTAAATGAATAAAACCCCAGAGCATGAAGCTGCCGACGCTGTGTGGGTCGGCAGCTTTTGGGTTTATTTTGGGCCGATCATATCTCTTGGGATTACTGCCAAAAACAAAGTTTGGTTTCATCGGATCGTGGCCCAGTCTCCAACCAGGATTTGGAAGTTTTTAGCTTAGACGTCTTCCTTGGAAAGACAAACTTGTCCTTACTACTTAAGAGATGTGGAAAATACAGGGGACTGGTGTACCGGCTATTGCTCTCTTCTCATCAGCCTCCACAACTAGTTTTAATCTTATTCTTTTCAGGAACTTTGAAATGTCCAGTTTTTAAAAATCTCACTGTTGTTCAACATTGTCTCCAGTTATTGATGGCTGTTTTATTTTATTGTGTCAAGGCGTCACTGCGCACTGTGGCTTTAACAAAAGTGAAAAGGTGTGTAATGGATGCAGAGCTGCTGACATTATTTCTTTTCTTTTTTATTTCCCCAACGTTTATTTATGCTTTAACTTGTGGTGCAATGTAAAGACAGAGCAACAGTTATACAGTTAACAATGTACCTTTTGCATAAAAACATAATTGGGCTAGAACAAACCCAAATAAACCCACATATATACACCTACACAAAATACAAAAAATAAATAAATAAAAATAAAATAAATAAAAAAATAAACAAAGGATCAAGTCAGGGCAAGCATAATGAGTTACCGGACGAAATAAGATATATCAAAAGATAAATAAATAATAATAAAAAGAACCACAGTATTAAAACTATGTAAATGTTTTTCCTCAGTCCATACAGCAACTCAAAAAAAAAAAACTTTTCTCAGGTGCCAGGGGACACTACTGTTGATATATCAGACAAACTTAACTCAAAAGAGAAGATAAAAGAAAAAAATTGATGAGAATAATAAACATCAGCTACATGCGACTTTATCGGTCTGGAATATTAGGGAAATTAATCTTTCTATGGACTTTTAACAAGGGGCTCCACAAACCTAGAAATCCTGCAGAAGAGCCTCGTAAAGTAAGACGAATTTTCTCAAGTTTAATAAAATGCAGTGTATCTCGAAGCCAGTGGATGTATGATGGAGGTTGAGGAGACTTTCACTTTATTATAATCACTCTCCGAGCCAGAAAGGTCAGGAAAGCCAAGGCGGACTTCTGAAAAGAAGACTCAGCTGACATTATTTCTGTAAATTTATGAACTCTGAGAATGAACTGAAGGCGCTTCAGCAAAAAAGGTAATAAAGCATAATAGAAATTTCATTTATTGTCCCTCGGTGAGGTGTACCAGCCGCAAAGTGACTGACAAAATCAAAGCATGCAGATTAAATGTTTGCACGAATATGCAACCACTTTTTTGGACCTTTTTTATAGATCACAGAGTGCTTCTTATGAATGAAATGTAAAATAACCTCCTAGTAAAATCATCTCAGATTTCCAGAACACCAATTTCAACAGCAGCTTGCTCCTTGGCTGCACTAGTTTTAATCTTATCAGTCCCTTCCTCGCTCTGTTTTTCTCACACTGACACACTTTGATTTATCAGGGTATCACGTTAAAGGGTGAACGCCGTCCGCTCATTGGCTGACAGCCTGACAACTCCCACCCAACCAGAGCTGCGTGAGAACAGGGAGGGTTCAGCGTAAAAAAAAAAAAGGTGATGGGTTAAAGCAGAAGGCCTGCTCAGCTGAACAACATGTGTGTTTAAAGTGGAACAGAAAGTCATTTTCTGCTTGCTTAATAATGGCTTTTGTGTCCGAATCTGCTCACGTTGGCATTTTATTCTTTCAGTTTTACATCCTAAAAGCTCTCACATTTACCACCGCTTCCTCTTAAAACTCACCGTCCTCATCCGTTATCCACACTTTCATTACGCTCATCAGGCCTTTTCCTGCACAAAACCTGCACAAGTCAGTATACGTGCTAATGAAAATCAAACAAAGTTTTGAGATGATGATATAAATGAACAGAAAAAAATTTAACTGCAGAATAAAATCTGGCTCATATTAAATGCCTAAATTTTCTTCCTAAAAAAACCCCCCACCAAGCCTTTGATGATGCTTCAGCACAAATATGCAATATAGCAAAAAGTTTGTATAAACTTCTCCTGGGACAAGTTAATTTCTACTAACCAACTTTTATTTATTTATTTTATTTTTAAGTAGGCCATATGTTTAGCTTTATGCCTTTAAATTGCATTATTATCTGCTGAGCGACAAGAAGCCAAAGGGCAACCAGATTACCATCACACGTCTCTTCTTTAATGTGTGATAGTATTCTGTCAATAATTATGTAGGTGATAAATCATTCTTGTCTGCAAAAGGAACATTGTTCATTGTACACTAAAAGTTTGAAAATGGTGGCAATAATGTAAACATATAGCAGAATAAATGATTTACTAATCTGCGGCACAGGTTCATTTCAATAAACTGAATATCATGGACAGGTTAGTTTGTTCCAGTACCTCAATTAAAACTCATATCCCATTGATTTATTACACAAACACTCATATACGTATTTAGAAGATTTCTTTCAGTTAATTTTGATGCTCCAGGCCCACAGCCAAAGAAAGCCTTACATCCAGACCAACAAAAATCTATTATTGTGATGGTATATTATGGCCTACACAGCCACGGTGAATGTGGGGAAGACTGTTGACCTGACAATAGTCCTGCAGACAGTCACTGACACCCTCCTTGAAGAGAGAGAGCGACAAAGGTCA